>NC_056744.1:1438258930-1438346430 GCF_019279795.1 Protopterus annectens | reverse complement strand
ATGATATGCTGGACAAGACACGCTGCTTCGCAAGGGACGGCTTGCATCTGTCACCACTGGGCTTCCGGATATTGGCTAAGGCTCTTGCCACCCCCTTAGTGCCTTTTTTAGGCAAGGCTCAAAAGACAAACCCACCTCCTTAGAAAACAAAAATGGAAAAAAATTAAGGGTAATGCTGCTCAACGCCAGAAGTCTAAATCTCAAGATGCAGGCTCTCGAAGCACTCCTCAGTATGGAGAACATCGATGTCTGTGCAGTCACTGAAACCTGGTTCAAGGCTCCTGAGAGCACCCCAATGCTACCAGGCTATACCTCATATCATGATTTTCGGCCCCAAAACTCAGGCCAAACCAAAAAGGGAGGGGGAGTGTCCATATTCATCAAGGACACCCACACCTCCAGGTTAGTGGCAACACATGAAGCATCAGAGACCATCCAGGTGCAACTAACCGTAGGCAAAACTGCTATACAACTGGTAGCATGTTACAGACCACCCTCCCAATCTCAGGAACCCCATTCAGCCTTCCTGAAGACATTGGAGGATATGAATGTCTCACCAAACACCATCATATTGGGAGACTTCAACTACCCTAACACCCTAGCACAAAGGTTGCTGGAATTCATAAATTCAAATGCAATGGAATAGCTAGTCACCTCTCCCACAAGGGGAGATAATATACTAGACCTGATCCTCACAAACATGGGGACAAAGTGCTCCACACTGGAAGTATACCCCTCACTAGTGAGATCTGACCACAAACTAATCACCCTGGATATACATATCCCACCTCCACCCCCAACACAAGACTACAGTGAAAAACTTCTCAAAAGCCGACTTTACACTTCTTAAGACTGAGATGGTATCCTTTAAGCCCACTGGGCCAGTGGAAACCACATCCCACAATGCTGAATCCTTCACATATGCTTTCTACGGACATCTCCAAGAATGCATGGATCATGCAATCCCAAATAAAACCAAGACCCTCTCCACCAAGGGCAGGCATCCTGTCTGGTGCACCCCAGCCATAAACAAATTGTATAACAAAAGAAGGAAGCTACTGCACGTCAGAGCAAAATCCCATAAAGAGAAGGCATCTCTGATCAGCACTAGTAGAAAGCTACATTCTCTCATAAAAACATCCAAGGCCAACTTTGAGAGAAAAATTGCTATGGACACTAAAGATAACCACAAGGCCTTCTTCTGCTATGTTAGAAACCTGGGCGGAAACCCTCAGATATGCTCAGGGTTGGTTCACAATGACAAAAAATGCACTGAACCCACAGATATTGCCAACATTCTGGCAGACAGGTTCAGTGCAAATTTCTCCCCTCCCTCACCCCCCAAAAGAGGAAATACTTATCCCAGCTGAATGTAACCCCCCTGTCATCTCAGATGTCCAGGTGAGAACCGCCCTCAGCAAAGCTAAAAACACAGCATCAATGGGACCTGACGGTATCCCGGGTTCCGTGCTACGTGAACTCCAAGAGGAGCTAAACCCGCACATAAAAATGCTATTTAACCTTAGCCTTACTACAGGATATGTACCTGAACACTGGCGTACAGCAACAGTGGTCTCACTCCACAAAGGAGGCACTTATACAGACCCTGGTAACTACCACCCTATAAGCTTAACCAGCCTGGTCTGCAAAGCTATGGAAAGAATCATTATGGAACTCATAAACAGAGACATTGGGGACCTACAGACACTTGATCCCACCCAGTTCGGCTTTGTAAAGGGCAGATCCTGCCTTTTGAACCTGGTTGACTTTTTCGAAACAGTCACTAGAGCCGTTGACTAGGGCAAAGCAGTCCACACAGCCTACGTGGACTTGGCTAAAACTTTTGACACAATACCCCACTCAGGCATCATAGATAAGCTCAACAGCTTAAATGTAATTCCATATGTCACAAGATGGGTTGCAAACTGGCTAAAGGAAAGAACCCATAAAGTCAAAATCGCTGGAGCCATGTCAGACTCAAAGCCAGTCACAAGTGGTGTCCCACAGGGCTCTGTCCTGGGACCCCTCTTGTTTGGCATTTATTTCTCAGATGTGAAAGCAAACATGGGAGGGTTGTGGCTGACAAAGTTCGCAGATTACTGCAAACTAGGCTCCATAGTCGATACACCAGCTGACACATACATCCTACAGAAAGGCCTCACTGAAACGGACAACTGGTGCCGGAGTCATGGCCTTAAACTAAATGCCAAAAAATGTATAGTCATCCCCTTTGGGAAAAACAAAGTACCCACAAATTATCACATAGACAGTAACCCACTGAGTACGGAAAAAGTAATAGGAGACCTGGGGACCCAAGTCGTTAGTGACCTCTCATTTGACACCCACGTAGCCAAAGTGGTTAGAAAGACTTTCTGCCTTGCCCACCTTATCATGAAAGGATTCACATCCAGATCAAAGGAGGTCATTGTACCCCTATACTCCTCCCTTATCAGGCCCATGATTGAGTACAATGCCCCATTTGGTATGTACCTCACCCGGCACTTGCAACAGCTGGAGAGACCCAAAAGTACCTCACCAAGAGGATCAAGGGTCTCCAACATATGTCATATGCTGCCAGACTAAAGAAACTCCAGCTATTCTATTCAGTAGCATACCGCCTACTCAGAGGTGATCTGTGCCTGACGTGCAAGGCCATGTCCAATCAGGAATTGATGGACATGCTCCACCTCAAAAAATCCAAATCCATCAGAACCACGAGAGCTAAAGATTTAAACCTCAGCACAAAAATGAATAGGACATGCTGGAGGGACAGATTCATTACTCGGAGGCTTCCCATACTCTAGAACAGAATCCCAGTTCATGTTAGGCAGAGCCCCTCACTGACTCTCTTCAAGAGAAATCTTGACGAGTGGATGGGAGATCGTAGGTTTACCCCGGGGGTCATCTCTGTGTCACTACTAGACAGAGGCACAGTAAACTAATTCTATTATGTAAGGGGGTCTTCACTGTGTCACTACTAGACAGAGGCACAGTATTCTAAATCTATTCTGTACACTTTTGTACCATTACATGGGGTGGCGAAAGCCACATCACTATGGCTAGGCTTATAAATGCCCCAGGGCAGAGCCAGAGTGTGTCTGCTTTCGCCGCCCTATTGGTTAATTAACTGATCCTCTGTCAAGCAGACCCAATGAAGTGATCCCAGGGGTGTATTTTCCGTTACCCATCCACTCATTAAGGTTTCTCTTGAAGAGTGTTAGTGAGGGGCTCTGCCTGATGTAATTTGGAATTTTGTTCCAAAGCATGAGGAGTCTCTGTGACAGGAATGTATCCCTCCAGCATGTTCTATTTATTGTTGTGGCGAGGTTTAGCTCACTAGAGTGCGTGGCTCGCAGTGACTTGGATTTCTTTAGATGGAGCATGTCCATCAATTCTGAGTTGGACATGGCTTTGTAAGTTAGACAGAGATCACCTCTGAGTAAGCGATATGCCAATGAGTACAGCCGGAGTTTTTTCAGTCGGGCTGCATAAGACATATGTTTGAGGCCAGTAATCCTCTTGGTGAGGTACTTTTGTGGTCTTTCCAGCTGTTGGAAGTGTATTGTGAGGTACATCCCAAATGGGGCATTGTACTCTATGATGGGTCTAATGAGTGACGAGTAGAGGGGCAGTATAACCTCTCTATTTCTAGATGCGAACCCTTTAGTAATTAGATGGGCCACATAGAAGGATTTCCTAACTACTTTGGCAATATTATTGTCAGTGGAGAGATTACTGTCTACCTGGTTCCCCAGATCTCTTATTACCTCTTCTGTATTAAGGGGGCTGGCACCTATGTGGTAATTCGTGGGTGTTTTGTTTTTACCAAATGGGATGACTATGCATTTTTTGGCATTTAACTTGAGGCCGTGACTTCGACACCAGGTGTCCGTCTCAGTAAGGCCCTTTTGGAGGATGTCCGTGTCAGCCGGAGAGTCAATTATGGCTCCCAGTTTGCAGTCATCGGCGAACTTAGCCATAGTCCTCCTGTGTTGTCCTGTACTTCTGAGAAGTATATGCTGAACAGTAGGGGTCCTGGGACCGAGCCTTGTGGGACACCACTTGTAACTGGTTTAGAGTTGGACCTGGAGCCAGCTATTCTTACCGTGTGAGTTCTGTCTGTAAGCCAGTTGCCAACCCATCTCATGACGTAGGGGTTTATGTTCAGGCTAGTGAGTTTTTTTCTGTAATACCTGAGTGGGGAATGGTGTCTAAAGCCTTGAGGAGGTCAAGGTAGGCTGTGTGAGCCACCTTTCCCTCTTGTATGGCCTTGGTGACTGTCTCGAAGAAGTCAACCTGGGGTAGTAGGCATGATCTGCCCTTAAAGCCGAACTGGGTCGGGTCAGGTGTTTGGAGGTTCCCAATGCCTTTGTTAATGAGTTCCGTGATGATGCGATCCATAGCCTTGCAGACCAGGCTAGTCAGGCTTATGGGACGATGGTTACCATGGTCAATTTTGGCCCCTCCTTTGTGGAGAGGAATAACTGTTGCTGTGTGCCATTCTATGGGCACATAGCCTATGGAGAGGCTGAGGTTGAACAGCGTGTTTAGGTACGGGTTAGTTTGTTCTGTAGTTCTTGCAGGACACAGCCTGGGACACCATCTGGTCCCATTGACTGTGTTTTTGGCTTTTGAAAGGGCTGTTTTCACCTGTCCATCTGTGATTTTTGGGACATGACACTTTTCCGACATTGTTGTGGGCCCTTTTGGAGGTGAGAGGGGGGTGAAGTTTGCACTGAATCTATCTGCCAGGATGTTGGCAATATCAGAAGGTTCAGTATATTTTGTGCTGTTTTGCTCTAGTTCAGTGCATATCTGCGAGTTGCCACTTAGATTCTTAACATAGCTAAAGAAGGCTTGTGGTTATTTTTTGAATCCTTGGCTATTTTTCTTTTGAAGTTAGCCTTGGATGGTTTCATGAGGGACCTTAGTTTCTTACTGATACTGATCAGGGATGTCTTTTTCCTTCTTGGGATTTGCTTTTGTTCTGAACTAGTTTCCTCCTTCTATTGTATTAGCCTGTTTATTGCAGGGGTCCACCAAACTGATTTCCTTCTCTTAGAGGAGTGAGCCTTGGTTTTGCTAGGGATGGCATGATCCATGCATCTTTGTAGGTGCCCACAGAGTGCATTTGTACAGGTTTCTGCATCTTGGGCAGCATTATCCTTTAGCGTGGGGGCTGTGAAATGGGTCTATATTAGATCAGCGAATACTGATTGATCGAACTTATGTAAGCGAAAGCTTAAAATATCGAAGCAATAGAAACCCAAATTTTTTCCTAGGGAAAGAATTCGGTTGTCCGTTTCTGTTGCTTCGGTATTTTCAGTGCTGTGGTGGAAAGTTACAGGTTGGGTTCAGGTAAGCGTGTGAATGTGTGGACATGAGGGTTAGGTGAGTTAGGGTTAGGGGTTGGGGTGAGGTGTGTGCGCGATAGTGACAAACATTAGGGTTTGGGTTAAGGCAAGTAGATAGTGGTGAGTGTATAGTTTAGTGTAGGGTTAGGTGTCAGATTTTAGGTGTATGTGTGTGGATTGCTGTTTGTTTGGTGAGTGTGTGTGTCTGTTTTGGATCGGCAAATTTTTTTTTCCCCCAGGAAAAAAATCGCTGTTAAGACAGTTTGAGATTGTAAGCTTTCGCTTTCGCTTTCATAAGTTCGATCAATCAGCGTTCGCTGATCTAATGTAGACCTTTGAAATTTACCACCTCTGTCTTAAGTAAGGTGAAGTTTGTTTTAGAAAAGTTTTTTCTGTGGTTTCCTTAGTTGGGGGTGGTGGTGGGGTGTGGACATCCAGAGTGATTAGTTTATGGTCTGATCTAACCAGTGACTGGTTGACCTCTGGTGTGGAACACCTGTCGCCCATGTTGGTGATGACCAGGTCCAATATGTGTTCACCTCTCTTAGGGGAGTTTACCAGCTGATCCAGGGCGTTTGAGCTGAATTCCAGGAAGTGCTGGGCCTGGGAATTTGTATTAGAGTAGTTTTCCCATATCTGTGGAATATATATATATATATATATATATATATATATATATATATATATGTGTGTGTGTGTGTGCATATATGTATGTATGTATGTATGTATATATATGTATGTATGTATATATATATATATATATATATATATATATCTAGGCAGATATAAAGTAGTTAAATGTCTGTGTGTGTATGTATATGTATCTGTGTGTGTATATGTGTAAATATATATATATATATATATATATATATATATATATATATATATATATATATATATATATATATATATATAAAAATATTCCCTCTGTTTTCTGCTCTGTTATCTATGGGTAGCAAATTTGATCTGAAGAGGTTGGTTAGAGTGTGGGGCACTGTGAATAGGGGAGGAGCTCGAGGCTTGGATTCTAGTCTGAAGAAATGTGGCAGAGTGCGATTAGAGGATGGATCTGTAACCCATTCGTGAGGAGGAATGAAAGGAAGACAACCGAGATACTAAGTTATGTAAAGTGCATAACTAATTTAAAGTGTTATGTGTATACTAGCTAAAAGAATGGGAACGGTGTTGCCAAAATTCATTGATATAGACCGTTGCGGCTTTGTGATTGGGAGGCAAACATTTGACAGCATTAGTAGAGCAATGATCCAGAGGAAGGCAGAATGTAAGGAAATACCACTGCTTTTGGTGGGTCTTGATGCTGAGAAGGCATTCGACACAGTAAGCTTGGATTTTAGAACAGGCCTTTGGAAGCATTTACATTCCCCGGTACAATAATAAGGTTAATTTGGAGGATATGTGATGGATCAGAGAAAATAACCAGGCAGGTGTGTCCTTGTTTTGCCTATTTGCTTTATATTTAGAGCCATTGGCAGAGAAAATAAGGGACTTAGAAATGCATACGTATCATTTGTTGAAATTATTTTGTATCGGTTGAATCCAGAAAGTGTCTGTGTAATGGAGCATTTTGTTTCTAGGATATAACATTAATGAAGATATTTTACAGCTATAGCCTTTGTTTTATGAACCCACATACGAATTGGTTCATCAATATCCATATTTATAAGGACACGATAAATTGAAGTAGTTAGGAGTACAGATGAAAATGCATCTGTTTTGGCAGCTAGAGGTATGTGGAAGAGACTAAACAAAAATATGATACAGAAACTAAGGAACTGGAAGCTCTTGTTTATTGGTAATGAGATACAAGTAGCGAAAATGTTTAGTCCCTTTAGTTTTATATTAGGGTCAGGCATATTTTTTATCCACCAGAGAACTTATGGATAATAATTCACGAAAAGTTGGAGTTTATCTGGGAAAGGAAGATGGCAATAGTTAAGTGGGATAAGTTGATCCGTCGAATAGAACAAGGTGGTTTAGGGTTACCTGATATGAAGGGATGTTTTGGAGCTACACAGTTAAGGTTCGGATAAGGAGATCCCTGGCTTGGCAGAGTCGATGCCTGGAGGGAATGGAAAGGAGCCGATCGTCCAGGTAGGGGAACACCTGGAAGCCCTCCAGCCATAGGTGAGCCGCTATCACCGCCATCACTTTGGTGAACATTCTAGGGGCTGTGGTTAGACCAATGGGTAGTGCTGTGAACTGGCAATGATTGGTCCCCAGATGGAAGCGGAAGAACCTCCAAGAGTGTCTGCCCATTTTGATGTGATAATACGAGTCTTGAAGGTCTACTGAGCACATCCAGTCAATGATCTGCAGGAAGGGCAGGTTGGATTGGAGTGTGACCATCTGGAACTTCGTTTTGGCAACAGACAGGTTCAGGGTAGAGAGATCCAGACATGGTCGCAAACCCCATGTCGTCTTTGGCTCCAAAAAGAACCTGGTATACATGCCTAATCCGGACTGGTCTAGGGGGACTGGCTGGATGACTCATTTTTCGAGCAGCTTGGAAATTTCCAGTGCTGCATCCTCCCTTTTTGCAGGTGGGATGTCTGGGAGGTGTTTGAGAGAAGGGTATTGAATAGTCTCTGGATATGATTTGCAACACCCAACGATCTTCAGTTATAGATTCCATGCCTTTAGGTGAAGTGAGAGTCTACTCCTGACTGCCTCCAGAGACGAGCCGCTGGGCAACCCTTCAGGGCTGCTATGTGGGTTTGTCTGGGAAGGAATCTTGAGACCCGTGGTTCCTTCAATGCCCTCTGCTGCCAGGGTGGCGTCTGTCAAATCCCCCTCCTGTCTCTGGGGGAAGAAGAGTCCTGAGCATCCTGGGAATAACCCTGAGACTTCCAGAACCACATCATCTTCGCCCCTTGTTGATTCCTGGAAACGGTTCACTGAGGAGTTGAGAAGTGGATTCAGACTGCAGACCAGGGTTTCCCATCCTCCACCCCCCTCTGGACCAAGTATCACGTACAGTCTTTCCAAAAGGAGTGGAACCATTGTAACAGGGCATTTGTAAAAGAACCCTTGAAGGGCTTCATAAAGTTACAAAGTCTGAACCAAGCATAACGCCTGATGACAATGCCTGTTCCATTCCCTTTAGTGACGCCTTCAGTCATGCGAGATAGGAGCTGCATAGAGGTATTGGAGATGAAGGTGATGGTTGTCATCTGGGAGGACAACATCTTTTCCTCCGTCGACATGGAGCCTGGAGCAGAACTGGCAACCTCCTTAACCAGGTCATGCTGGAGCCTTATGATGTGTGCCATGTAGTTCAGTGCACTTACAGAGAATGTTGCCAAATCGTAAACCCACATCCCAAAACAGTCTATGGTCCTAGACTCTCAGTCCGGAGGATGGGCCATGAAGCTCTCCTGTGCTAGCTCCTTCTTAGTGGCTGCCGCCCCCACCATGGCATCGACAGGGGATCCCTTAAACCAATGAAGTTTATCAAAAGGGACACTTAAGGACCTTGTTGGGGCATTTGGGAATGGGCTTCACTATGTCAGGTTCCTTCTATGCCCGAGATGTAATAAGATCCACCAGGGGATCTGCGGGAGGGGACACCCAGAAAGTAGAGGATCCTGCACCAAACGCCTCCAGGAAAACCTGACTCGTTAGGGCTGGGTTTTGGGCATATCCCCCCCCCATCTTGACTAAGGATCTCCATGATGTCTCCAAATGAGCCATCCTCTGGGGGTGATCGGGGGGCACCCTTCCCTTCCTCCAAGTCAGTGTCTTCCGTGAGAGACTCTGTCTGGGAGTTTGTGTCTCCTTTTACACGTGCATTTTCAAGTAACCTCCTTAAAGTGGGGGGGGGGTCTCTGGGGAGGACTGAAACATCCAGCTGTTCCTGTGGGGTAACTCCCTGGGGCAGAGAAGGGGGCAGGATGGTGGAATCCAGACCAGTGACAGAGGGAGCCAGGGTGCACTCGAGGACGAGATCGTTAAGGGTCTCGGTGAGATCAAGAGAACCCTCTCCACCATGTCAAAGGCAGAAGGAGAACAAATCCCTAAAGCTCGGGCTAGATTGGGTCTGTAATCTTTTGGATCAACGGGGGAGCCAGAGCTAAACCTCCAGGCACCGAGTCTCCGAGTAGAAGACTCGGTTCTGAAAAACTCTGACCTAAAACCACCCTCTCAGATCCGGCGCTGAGGTTACAGCTCTGAGCTCATCGGAGCCAACCTGCTCAAGGCAATGGTCGGCGGTGAGGTGCCAGGTTCCGTCGGCGCCAACCCCTCGATGCCAAGGGTCCTCTGACCCTAGGCCACCGAAACAGGGGGTCGGATCAGCGAAAGAGTTGTCTGGATGAAAGCGGACTGCATGCCCCCAGCCCTGGAGTGGAGGGGGCAGGCAGGACTCCCATCTGCATGTGGATGAACCTCCGCATCATCTTGTCCACCTCTGCTTTGGAGAGACTGCACGTGGATCTAGCGGAAGAGGCCAAAAACACTTGCCTAGATAGATGGTTGGGTGAAGCAGACACCGGTGAACAGCAATGAGACACCTCCTGTTCCGGGGAGAAGCAAAAGGAATGGAGCCGGGGAGAACTCGAGCTATGACCCAGGTGAGATTTTGCCTGTGGTTTAGCAGAAGCGGAGTGGTCCGGGGGACTGCTTTCTTGGGCTGTCCCAGTGCTTGCACTTCTCTCTGTCCTCTGTCCTCTTAGTGGAAGGTTGAGTCCCTGAGGCCGAGTGGAGGGGGGCCCAGAAGCAGCAGAAGAGGAAGCTTGGGCCCCTGCCGTGGGAGGTTTAAGGAGTCCCTTAAGAATAAGTTTATTCTATCAGTGTGCGAGGATTGAACCCCGGGCAGATCGAGCAGGAGGAATCGAGATTCGGAACCCCTAAGCACACAGCGCACAGTGTGTCACCATCCATGGGGGAAAGTTTATGGCCACACACTGTGCACTTAATAAATTCCAGTTTGGGAATCTCTGGCATAGTGGGGGGGGGGAGAGAGATACCAACCAGCAGATATGAACACACAGACGCACACCCTAAGAGATAGAGAAAAATGAGAATAGGAAAGTGATTTTATATAGACAGACGCCTGATTGTGAGAGAAAAAGGTGAAAGATATTTATAAAATCTAGCTCACTTATCCAAAAAAGCCTGGAGCAGTGGACCACGATGCTTGTAATGAGCTCAGCAAACAAGATCTGAAATGAGGAAGGAGACAGGGGCATTATGAGTAGATGACGAGCTTGGAGCTCAGAGTCGATGCTGGAGAAATGTGGCAGAGTCTGATCCTTCCGTGATCCGTGTCTCACAGGTTGAAGAGCAAATGTGCTGACTATTTCTATGTAAAACATTTTGTGTCATTTGTCTCTCTTAAAGATTTAATGCAATTCTATGTTTTCTCCCTGGGCCTCCGCTGAAAAAGGGCTACCCAGCTTAGTCTGACTAATCCCGGTCAACAAATGTAAAATAAATAATAAAATAAAATGAAAACCACTTCAGATCTGCTGTTTAAAGGGATAATTAGTAGAGCGTATAAAATATTGTATGATGATTATAAAATCAATCTGAGGATGTTAGTAAAGTTTGGGGAGGGAGGCAGGAAAAACAAAGATCTGATATAGTTCTATTTCATTAATTCTTCATCTGATGGGTTTGGATCCAAGACTCTCTGAATATGCTGCTTCTTCCAGAGTGTAGGATTCTAGAACTCTCGCGCTCCTTTTCAACGTAATGCCCCATCAACCTAACATACCTCTTATCTTTATTTGCTGCTATTGAGTAGAGACATGGATTACGAAGTCTTGAGAGTGTTGTACTCCATTTTCTAGTGTAATTTGTGGTTGTATGCGAGTCTTGATACTTTTTTATAATTTAAATATTTCCTTCTTCCCATATTGACTTTTTCTCTTTTAGGTAAATATTTTTCCAGCTACCTTTGTACGTCTTGAGTACTCTTCTTTACCATCATTGGTATTTTTTTCTCTTGGGCCTAGTTTTTTTCTTGTTTCTCCCATTTAAAAAAGGAAGATATTCATACTTATTATAGTTGTTTTGTTAGTGTTTGGTAATGTTTGTTCTTTTGTGGTACTTGGTTTTAACTAGTCTAGTAGTTTTAAAACCTTTTCTACCTCCAATATGTGAGAAAAACGTTCAGGTTTTAAAAAGTGTATTTCCTGTGGGCATAAGATCCCAAATTCCCCTTGTCCAGAGGGAATGTGTATATTGTTTGGGCCTAGCAAATTTGGATATTGATTGCAAGATTTGCAATGGCTTGAATTCTCAGGCACTCCTTGATCACAAGAATAAGTACATTTTTAAGGGGTCTTTTACCTTCTGAATCTTCATTGGTGGCTGGGGCTCAAACCCCTAAGAAGCCTGACAAAAACCATAAGGCGAACCTCCTTCTAAGGACAGGGAGACTCGAAAAAGATGATCTGACCGTCTTTCAACTTCTGCCTCCGCTCCTTCCATGAAGCCACCTGCTAAGGTCTTTAAAAATAAGTTTGAAATGTCTTTACCGGATCCAACTTCTCTGATTGCAAGATCTTCTCAGATCCGTACTCCTCCATTACCGTCAGAGCCTATTTTTTTCTAGGCTCCCTTCTCCATTTCTTGGGGAGTTGCCCAGAAGGCATTCTAGACCTCCTTCCACTACCTCCTCTCTTCGGTCCTCCAGAAGCCTCTTTGAAGCAGATGTAGACAGGATGATGAGGAAGTTCCTCGGAACACAGATGTAGGTGGGAGCCCTCTCGGCTCCAACCCACTCTGGTCTTGAGAGCTGACCACGAACCACTTCTTTGATTTTTCCTTTTCCAATCAATCCTTCCATTTCAGAGCCATCAGATCCAAGATCCTTTGGGGTGTCTTCTTTGGATCCAAAGATTTGTTGTTTCTTCAACTCTGATGATTGCTTTGAGCTGACTGGCACCAAGCATCTTGGAGCCATAGCATTGGTGCTGTATCCAGGGCCTTGGAGTTTGACTTCAAAGCTTTTGGAGGCATTTCTTTCCCTCAGAGCCTTAGTTCTAGGTAGCTCGATCCGACTCCCTCCTTGGGTGGAGTGTTTATGGGGCTGCAAGGGCCTGGTACTGAGAAGGTTGAGTTTCGGATCCATTGACTTCTGTGTCTCTTAGGTGTTCTACCTTTAAGCTGGTAGAGAGGATCTTCTCTATGCTTAGAGAACAGACATCCATATCGCCATTGGAACAGGCGACATTCTCTTTCTGTTCTGTGTCCTAACCTTCGTTCATCCCTTCCACTGGGGCAGCCAACCCATCAGGGTGTTATCTCTTCAGAAACTTCCCTGGAACACCCCACAAGGAAGTCCCTTGTAAGAGAACGTGTGAAAGGAGGTGCTTAGATTCCCCACAGAAATCTTTCACTGAGGACACTGATTTTGTTGAGAAGGAAAGGTCCCCCAGATCAGTACCTAATGACGTCCCTTTTGACGACATCCTAGAGATCCTCAAACAAAGAGGTTCCTGGTCTTCTGGTAGCCCCTCCCAAGAGGAATCAGTGTTTCTGGAAACTTTCAGTTCTGGTTCGTCTACCTCCTGGGTGACACCCCTTGCTAGTGAGCTTGTAGACCTGATCTTTCAGTGGGTATGGAAGGAGCCGTACGCAATTGAGCCAATTTCTAAGAGATCAGATAAGCTTCTTGCTCCTCCTAAAGACCATGCACATTGGAGTAAGGGAGTTCTTGTTGATGCCATGGTTGTTGCTGCAGCTATTTAATCAAGGAGCTTACTAAATCTCTTTCTGGGTCCATGTCCTCTGAGGATGGGAACAGAATCTCCTTGCAGCTGGCCACCCTCAAATCTGTCTCAAATTCTTCCGAGAGGTTGGTGTCCCATACTCCAGGAGAGATCTGACTGGTGGTGGGTTCAGGCATTTCTATTAGGAGACATGCCTGAATGTGCTTATGAGACTTTACAAAACCATTTAAGTCTTCTTTTGTCAGTGCCCCTTTTGACGGATTGTCTGTGTTCGGCTCCAAGGTTAGATACAGACACACTCCAGTTGCAAACCGGAAGGAAAGACCCTGTCTGCTATTGGTGTAGGTTTTTCTACCCCTCAGAGGCCCTTCTCAAGGAATCAATGAGGTGGTAGAAAGATGTGGTTTAAAAAGTCCCAGGGTTCCTTCCAGGAGTCACTTGGAAACAGTTCGCCCAGGAGCAGAGTGGGAAACTTGAATGGAAGATGCTTCCCTCATGGCAGAGGTGGTCCAAAGAATCTGGCATCTAGGGATTCTTTCTGAACCTCCTGAAAGGAGGCCTGATTGTCCATCTCTGGAGGGAGTCGGGGTCATCTATCCCTGCCCAATAGAGCCTGGCTAACTATCACAAAAGGTTCATGGGTGTAGAAGATTATGTCCAGAGGTTATATTTTCCCTGTCCCCTCCAGCAATTCAGAAGAGAATTCCCGACCATTCCACTCAGTCAGGGGGAAGCAACATTCCTGGAGATAAAAAAGGCTCTTAGATGAGAGTCATCCAAGAAGTCTCCTCAGATCAGAGGGGGTCCGGGACTGGGACTTGCTCAAGATTCATCTTGGTGTCAAAAAAGACTGGGCTTCAGACCAATTTTGTTTCTCAGCAAATTAAACCAGCCTGTACAATATACAAAGTTTCGGATGATCATGGCTCAGTCCATTCTGCCCCTTCTGAAGGACATTTGGATGTGCTCAATACTATGCATCTTGAAGATCTGTCACATTAAAAGGAGGTACCTATGCTTCTGGCTGGAAGCCAGTCATTGCCAGTTCAGAGCACTACCCTTTGGTCTCCCCACAACACCTAGGGTGTTCACCAAATACATGACAAGTTATAGCAGCACTCTTGAGACTGCTGGGATTTCAAGTGTTTCCATATCTAGATGACTGGCTCCTCACAGCTTTTACCAGGCATCATCTGAGACTAGCAAAGGACTACTTACTCCAGCTATGTTCTCATTGAAGAGTATCGGCCATTACAACAAATCTCAACTCACACCAACACAGAGTCTGGAGTTCATAGGTGCTTGTTGGATACTGTCAATCGGATAGCTTCTCTTCCTTAATCTGGAGTAAGCACACTACATTCCCAAGTCAAGAAAGTGATCCAAAATTCATCCCTTTCAGCCCGACTGATACTTTAGGCGCTGGAGTCCATGGCCGCAACTCTTGTCCTGCTGGTCAGGTTTCATACAAGAATTCTTCAGTGGACTATTTCAACTCAGTGGTCTATTCTGCATCATGCATCATCCATTGTCCTTGCCAGTCAAGATAACTTGAGCGTGCAAAAAATAACTTTAATGGTGGATTCATTCAATCCAGCTCCATGAAGGCTGTCCCTTTTTCCTTCCCCTCCCCAAGGCCACAGTGACCAGGGACTACCTCGGAAGGACAGTCCATGGTATGTGGTCTCCCGAAGAGGCACCGTTGCATATCTGTGTTCTGGAGATGAGATCAGTCCTCCTAGCATTGCAAGCCTTTCAAGGCATTCTCCCTACTGGGAAAATTGCTGTACAGATGACCAACATGTGGTACGTCAACAAACGAGGGGGAACCAAATCTTATCCTCTTTGTCAAGAAGCTATGAGAGTATGGCAATAGGTGATTTCTTCTAATCGCTTTCTGCTAGCAACACACATCCCAGGAAAGTCCATTGTGATTGCTGACAAATTAAGCGGGTCCATTATGATGCCTCATGAGTGGTCTGTCATTAACATGGAGAGAATTTTTTGATTTTGGGTTCAACCTTGATGCGATCATTTTGCTTCTCCCCTCAACAACGAACACAGCAGGTTCTTTGCCCTGATATCTCCACCAGGGGAGTCCCCCGAGAGATGCTCGTGCTCACCATTGGCCCTCACGTTTCTGTTATACCTTTCATCCTGCCACAAATAACAAAACTTCTTCAGAAAGCAGGATGGTTGAAGAGCACAGTAATCCTCATTGCACCTTTTTGGCCTCATCAGATTTGGTTCTCATTCCTTTGGCCTCATCTTGTATGTCCACCTTGGATTCTGGATCCAACTGCAGACCTCTTGTCTCACCCGACAGACATAACTCACCTGGACATATAAGGCCTTAAGTTGAGTGCATGGTTTTTCCAGTTACACTGATTGCTAGACAGCCCAGGGTCTCCTTCATCCATCACATTTTATTATCTTCCCATAAGGCTTCCACTAGAAAGATTTACAAGAGTAAATGGAAAAGATCAGTCTTTCTAGCCTTTCACAAAGACTTGGACCCCTTTTTGGCGCCTCTCCCAACTATTCTTGACTTTTAGCTTCAATTTTCAATGAAGGGGCTAGTTTCTTAATAATTAAAGTTCATTTGGCTGCCATTTCTAATATTCATCTGGGTGTAAATAAGTTAACCTTAGCTTTTTTCTAAACTTTGTAAGGCTTTCCTCAAGGGAGCTTTTCTACTTGGACCCCGTTGAAAGACTCTACTTTCCCTTGAGATTTAAATACAATGCTTCAGGCCTTAAACTCAGTCTCCCTGAACCTTCGATCACAGGTGACCTCAGATTTTTGTATTGTAAGACCATGTTCCTAGTGGCTGTTAAATTGGCTTGAAGAGTATCTGAACTCCAGGATCTGTCTTCAAAACCTCCTTATCTAAGTTTTTATAAGGACAGAGTGTCATTGTGAACTAATCCATCCTTTTTGCCTACGGTGACTTCTGAGGCAAATATTAACCAGGCCATTAATCTCCTAATTTTCTTTCCAGATTTCTCAAACAAAGAAGAGTACATGTTGCATCTGTTGGACATGCATAGACATCTTTGTTTCTATCTTTATAGAACCAAAGACTTGAGAAAGTCTGATCAACTACTTTTTCTTTTTCTCCTACCAGATTAGGCAATCCAGTATCTAAAGGCACACTGGGCAAATAGTTAATTGATTGTGTTACCTTTGTCTGTGGAAAACCTGAGTTTATCTTTAGCAAAACCTCCTAAGACCCATTCTACTAGGTCTATGGCAGTTTCTTCGGCTTTTTGGTCTACAGTATCCTTGTGGAGATAGTTGTGCAGCCTCAATGTTGGCTAATCCTCATACCTTTATTGCTTATTCCAACTTGGATCTGGTCTTTAAGAACAGAGTAGCATTTGGCTCAACAGTGCTCCGGAATATCCTTCCTTAAGGTCCTCCCAGGGTTTTTTGGTAGCTGGGGACTGTGCCCCATCAGTTGAGGAATGAATGGAAATAACATCAGATTAAAAAGTTATGTCCTCCCCATAATGTTTCATCTGTGGTGTCCATTTTTTATTCTTCAACTCCCCACCCTCCTACCTCCACCTCTTATTTACTTCTGGAGTGGTCTGAGTGTCATAGGAACTTCTGTTCCTTATTTGAGCTCCGGCTTTCACTTTTTTTTTCTATTCAGACAGTTTTCTCTTGTATCTAGGGGTAGCAAACTCTTATCTGAAGTAAGTTAGGTTGGTAGTGCATTGTGGGTACAGGGAGGAGCTCTAGAGTTCTAGGATCCTACGCTGTAGAAGAAGCAGCCAAGTTGGATCTGAGTCTGTGATCCAAACAGGTCAGTTGAGAAAGAATAAAAATGGACAACACAGATGGAATGTCATGGTGAGTACACAACTTTTTATTCCCGATTGTTCTACCCAGTCAGTGGGAGCTCGCAGCAGTAGAAGTTTCAACGCTGCTAAGAAAAATTTGTCGTTCAGTGGATTTGCAAAGACTAGAGTTTGGAGTCTATTAGTAGCCAAGAAAACCAGGAACCTCGGACCCGTTTTCGATCTGTCATCTAAATCAATTTGTAAAGCAGGCAGAATTCCACATGGTCATAATTCAGTCTATTTTGCCCCTATTGAAAAAGGATCCATACTACCATGTAAAGATGGAGAATTGTTCAGGGAGATTACTCCCTTTTCATCTGGGGGATGATCATTATCAATTCAGAACTGTGCCTTTCCATCTCACCACAGCCCCCAGAGTGTTAACCAAAATAATCTCAGTGAGGGCAGTGCATGTTAACCTCCTAGGGATCCAGGTTTTCCCATATCTTGATGATTGGCTCTTAACTGCTGCCTCCAGTGATAAGCTATTGAATCATGTGGACCTTCTACTTTGTCTGATGCACGATCTAGGGATCGCAGTCAAGCTACCCAAAAGTCATTTTACCTTGACTCGAGTAGAATTTATCGGGTGTCACTTACATTCCATTGTAGAGATCGACAAATTTCCCCACTCCAGAAAGCTCTCCCTGCACCTTACAGTCTAGGTTGAGATCCCTGGAGTGAGTTATTCTTGTCCCATTTGATTTGCGTATGTGGAGCATTTACATTACGGCAGAGTTCGAGACTGCCCTGATGGTCAGCCACATGTCGCCTGTCAGCAGTCTGTATGATGCAGAGTGCAGTAACAGGGGTTTCAGTCTTTCCATGTATGTCATGTTTTGGAGGCCCTGGGTTCTTTTGGTTAGAAATCTCTATGGTCTCTCCAGTTGCTGCATGTGTCTGATGAGGTACATACAGAAAGGAGCATTGTACTCCACTAGTGGTCTGATAAGGGTCAAGTACAGCAGAGCTATAAACTCCCTGGTCTTGGGTGCGATGCCCTTATTTGAGATGCACGATGTAGAATGCTTTTCTTACCACTACGGACATATGGTGATTGAAGTTTAGATTGCTATCAACCTGTGTTTCCAAGTCTTGCACCACTGAGTTTAAGCTTAGTGAAGTGCTATTTGTATCATAATTAGCAGGGGCTACTTTACCAAAGGGGATAATAAGGCATTTATTTGTGTTAAGTTTTAGTCCATGAGTTTGGCAGCAATCATTTGTCTGTGTCCGCCCTTTCTGTAATATGTTAACATCGTTGGAGGTCTCTGATTGCACCCAGTTTACAGTCATCTACAAACTTGGCAAACCACGGGACATCTACCTTCGCCTGGACTTCATAGAAATAGATTGTAAACCGTGGACCCGCACAGGTCCTTGTGGTATCCCACTGGTAGCTGTTCTACTAGTGGAGATGGATTCCTCAACTTTGACAGTGTGTGTGTTCTTTTGGTGAGCCAGTTTGCTGTCCATCTAGTAATGTATGGGTCAGTCCCCAGTTTAGAGAGCTTCTCTGATACCTGAATGGGGGATTGTGTCAAAGGCCTTGGCTAAATCAAGGTAGGTGGTATGTACGGTTTTGCCCCCATCCAGGGCTTTGGTGATATTTTCAAAGAAGTCCACTAGGTTTAATAAGCAAGATCTATGTCATAGGTAGGTACTAGGCTATCTGCCAGAGGGCATTTATAAGCCTAGCCAGAGTGTGTTGGCTTTTGCCACCCCATTTATTAATTAATTGATCCTCTGTCAGGCAGAGCCAATGAATTGATCCCAGGGGTGTATTTTCTGTTACCCATCCACTCGTCAAGGTTTCTCTTGGACTGTGAGGAGCTCTGCCTAATGTAGTTGAGAATTTTGTTTGAAAGCATTGGTAGTCTCGGTGACAGGAATCTATCCCTCCAGCATGTTCTATTTATTGTTGTGGCGGGGTTTAGAGCGCGTGGCTTGCAGTGACTTGGATTTCTTTAGGTGAAGCATGTCATTCAATTCATTAGTTGGACATGGCTTTGTAAGTCAGGCAGAAATCTCCTCTGAGTAAGCGATATGCCACTGAGTACAGCTGAAGTTTTTTTCAGTCAGGCTGCATAGGACATATGTTTGAGGCCAGTAATCCTCTTGGTGAGGTACTTTTGTGGTCTTTCCAGCTGTTGGAAGTGTCTTGTGAGGTACATCCCAAATGAGGCATTGTACTCTATGATGGGTCTGATGAGTGACGAGTAGAGGGACACTGTAACCTCTATTTCTGATGCGAACCTTTTAGTAATTAGATGGGCCACATAGAAGTATTTCCTAACTACTTTGACAATATGATTGTCAGAGGAGAGATTGCTATCTACCTGGGTCCCCAGATCTCATTACCTCTTCTGTATTAAGGGGGCTGCCACTTATGTGGTAATTAGTTGGTGTTTTGTTTTTCCCAAACGGGATGACTATGCATTTTTTGGCCTTTAGCTTGAGGCCATGACTTTGACACCAGGTGTCCGTCTCAGTAAGGCTCTTTTGGAGGATGTCCATGTCAGCCGGAGAGTCAATTATGGCTCCCAGTTTGCAGTCATCTCGAACTTGGTTAGCCGTAGTCCTCCTGTGTTTGCCTGTACTTCTGAGAAGTATATGCTGAACAGTAGGGTCCCAGGACAAAGCCTTGCGGGACACCACTTGTGACTGGTTTAGAGTCGGACCTGGAGCCTGCTATTCTTACTGTGCGAGTTCTGTCTGTAAGCCATTTGGCAACCCATCTCGTGACGTAGGGGTTTATGTTCAGGCTGGTGAGTTTTTCTGTAATACCAGAGTGGGGAATGGTGTTGAAAGCCTTGGAGAGGTCAAGGTAGGCTGTGTGAACCACTTTTCCCTCGTCTATGGCCTTGTTGGCTGTCTCGAAGAAGGCAACCAGGTTTAGTAGGCATGATCTGCCCTTAACAAAGCTGAACTGGGTCTGGTCAAGTGTTTGGAGGTTCCCAATGTCTTTGTTAATGAGTTCCATGATGATGCGCTCCATAGCCTTAGAGTCCCAGGCTAGTCAGGCTTATGGGGTGATAGTTACCAGGGTCAGTTGTGGCCCCTCCTTTGTGGAGTGGAATAACCATTGCTGTCTGCCATTCTATGGGCACGTAGCCTGTGAAGAAGCTGAGATTGAACAGCATGTTTAGGTGGGGGGTTAGTTCGTTCTGTAGTTTGTGCAAGATGGACCCTGGGACACCATCTGGTCCCATTGACGCTGTGTTTTTGGCTTTTGAAAGGGCTGTTTTCACCTGTGTGTCTGTGATTTCCGGGACACTTCACTTTTCCGGTATTGTTGTGGGCCCTTTGGGGGGTGAGAGGGGGGTGAAGTTTGCACTGAATCTATCTGCCAGAATGTTGGCAATTATCAGTAGGTTCAGTATATTTTGTGCTATTTTGCACTAGTTCAGTGCATATCTGCGAGTTGCCACTTAGATTCTTAACATAGCTAAAGAAGGCTTTGTGGTTATCTTTTGAATCCTTGGCTATTTTTCTTTCGAAGTTAGCCTTGGATGATTTTATGAGGGACCTTAGTTTCTTACTGATACTGATCAGGGATGTCTTTCCTTCTTGGGATTTGCTTTTTTTTTCTGAACTAGTTTCCTCCTTCTATTGTATAGCCTGTTTATGGCAGAGGGTCCACCAGACTGGTTTCCTTCTCTTAGAGGAGTGGGTTGTGGTTTTGCTAGGGATGGCACGATCCATGCATCCTCGTAGGTGCTCATAGAGTGCATTTGTAAAGGTTTCTGTATCTTGGGCAACATTACCCTTTAGCGTGGGGGCTGTGAAACTTACTGCCTCTGTCTTAAGTAAGGTGAAGTTTGCTTTAGAATAGTTTACTGTGGTTTCCTTAGTTGGGGTGGTGGTGGGGTGTGGATGGGTTGGTGGTGGGGTGTGGACAGAGTGATTAGTTTATGGTCTGATCTAACCAGTGATGGGTTGACCTCCGGTGTGGAACACCTGTCACCCATGTTGGTGATGACCAGGTCCAGTATGTTTTCACCTTCTCATTTGAAGTAAAGATCAAACCCAACACCCCCACAGGAGTAAAAAAAACTTGTTTTTTGGGTAGAACTGGTTTTGTTTCTGTTGAGTACAGCCGAGTCGGTGATTTGTGGCTATATAGGCCATTTGTGCATTACTCTACATAAGAGTCCTTGTTGGCTATGTTAGCAGAAGCTTTAAAAGTTTTAATGCCATTGTTCAGTAGGCAGTCTTTTGGTTTGGAGAAATTCTTCAGTTTTTTTATTTTTTTTACTCCTGTGGGGGTGTTAGGTTTAATATTTACTTCAAATGAGACAGACTTGCGGTTTAACCTTACCTTGGAGGGCAACACACGGGGGTAGTGTAGTAACGCCCCCCCCATATTGGCGAGCACTAGGCCCAGGACATTTGAGCCCTTTGTGGATTTGCTGACCAACTGTTACATTTGAAGTAACAAAGTCCAGTGTTTTTGCTCATGTAAGTCACCCAGTCAATGGAAGGATAGTTGAAATCTCCCATGATCAAGATTTTTGGCAGTATACTGAGCGACTCCAACAAGTCCAGGTAGTTGGTGTGCTTCTCGTGATTCATGGTAGGGGACCTGTAGCTAGCAATGATGTGGAGGGGTATTTTACCTGTAGTTATTTGAACCTGGAGTAGCTCGAGAGTCGTACTGTTTCACCAGTCGTGTGATGTATTTGTATTTAATTAAGATGGATAACACCTCCACCTCTGATACTTTCACACTTGTTTTGGGATCTGAATGTGTGAAAGGCATTGCAGCCTTGTACAGAGTCTTAATGATTGCACAAACGTCAGCATCTTCCAAGGTGAAGAGTACTTCCAGGGAGTGCAGTTCACTGTTTAAGCTCCTAGCATTAAGTAGCATGACCTTGAGTTTGACTTTAGTGGATTTCTTTGTTGGAAGTTTTGCTGTTTGGACATTGCCTAAAAAGGGCACTATGAGGAAGGCAAGTGTCTTTGCCAGTATCCAAAAGTCTTGAGACAGGTGAAGACCATCTCTGGCAAAGCAGCGTGAACTGTTGACCATGTCTTCCCAGGCAAACAGATACTGGATCCCCCTGGACTGACACCAGAAGCCAAGCTAGTTATTGAAAGTCATCATTTTTGGTCTGTATTGTGGCATCATCCTAAGTGAAAGTAGAATGCTGCTTAGGGTTAGGGACATCCCTGCCTGGGGCACATAATCTGAGAGTTGGGTCATGTCTCTCTTCATATAGCCCAGAGAGGAACATCTCAAGTGATTCTCACCAACATGTACTATGACGTGTCATAATAGTACTTGTTGCTAAGTGTCTTGAGTGCATGCGGATCGTGGCAGCTGACTGTGACCTTCTCCTTGTTCAGCCTGGTGAGGGAGACGTGTGCCTCACTAGTGAGTCACCTGTGACCAGAACATTAGGTTTCGAGGCGTTTTGCCTTAGGGGCTTAATTTTTGAGACACAGATGTGTGTATTATGTGTAGTGATGGAGTCTGTTCTTGTACCAATATGTGTATGTTTGCATTTGGGAGGTCTCTGGTCTTTTGGTAGGCTGTTAGTGAGTACGTGCATATATGTGGGTTTGTGTGTCTTGACCTTATCTTGTGTGAGAAGGGAGTTGTGTGTGCTGACAACCTGTAGTATGTCTAGTATATTATTATGTGTCCATAATCTTAGACAAAAAGAACCACTACTACCATCTACTGCAAAAACATCAAAATAAATGTCAAAAGTTCTGGGAAGGAATAAACAAACTACTCCACCCTGGCCAAACCGCCACCCCACCCCCCTCAGCTTCCCAACAAAAATCCTCAGTAGACATTGTTAATAACTTCAACAGCTTCTTCACAGAGACTATCCGGTCTTTAGCCAGACAACTCTCTCCCGATGGCTCTAATTCTAATGCAGCCACACCCAGTACCCAAACATACTTTACCTTCCAACCTGTTCCTACTCTACTTATTCATGCCCTACTTAAGAAGCAAAGACCCAACACCCTGGCTGCCGACCTCCTCCCAGCAGACTATCTGCAAAAGGCTGCTGACACCATAGCATACCCCCATCTCAATCTTGATCAACAGAGCTACATCTGAAACTACTGTATCCACTATATGGAAAATCTCCCATGTCATACCTCTCCATAAAGGAGGCAGTTCCACTGAACTGTCAAACTTTAGACCCATAGCTATTCTGTCACCTCTTGCTAAAATTATGGAGAAGTGTGTACACATACATCTCATGCACTACCTCACACAGAACAAGCTGTTGTCCAACTTTCAGCATGGCTTTAAGCCACACCACAGTACTACTACTGCCCTCCTGTCTTTCTCTAACATCATTAACCACAACTGCAATAATAACCAATTATCCTCAGCACTCTTCTAGATCTGTCTAAGGCTTTTGACATGGTTGACCACAAAATCCTTAAATACCTTGAAGGCCTTCTCCTTAAACAGCCATACACTCCATTGGTAACTCCTACCTGCAGGGCAGGCAACAGGCAGTCCTGTGGCAGGACAAGCTATCTTCTCGCCTACCCATCACATTAGGAGTTCCCCAGGGCTCGTTGCTAGGACCCCTTTTTTTCTCCATCTTTATGAACGACCTTCATTAAGTCATCCCAGATGCTACCTGCATTCAATATGCGGATGACTCCACCTTGATTTGTTCTCACACCTCACCAGCTACTTTATTCACATTTAACCTAAAATACCTTCAGTACAGTGGAAAAATGGCTCTCCAGTCAACATCTAATCCTAAAACCCAGCAAAACTAAGCTGCTCCTCTTCCCCCCCCCCACACAGGTCCCCCCTGCCATCCTTCAGCATAACCGCTAACAATGGCACTATCATCTCCCCAGAAGCCCAAACTAAACTACTGGGTATCATAGTTAATAGCAACTTGAAATTTGATGCACATATCAATCAAACTATGAAAACCATTAATAAAAAACTTGGCTGTCTTTACAGAATCAAACTTTTCCTTACCCCACTTGCTAGAACTGCACTTGCCCATTCCCCGTCTACTATCAACTCTTCTCTACGCCTCTCCTCTATTCTCCAACTTAAACAAAACAGATCTTAATAAACTATCCTCCTCCTATAACCACATTGCCAGATTTGCTACTGGCACAGCCTACCAGACACACCACTGTTACAACCTAAGTCTCCTAGGATGACTTGCACTGCCTAGCCTACTGCAGTTCAACCAGCTAATAGTGGCACATAAAGTCCTTTACCAACCTGAAAATACACCTGCACTAAAAAATATTATTAGCCTCTACACCAGCACCCGGCCACTGCGATCATCCACTAGAATCCTAGTTCAAACATGCAAATCCAACTACTCAGCTGGGGAGACTGTCAACTCTGTTGAAAAAACATGGAGCAGACTCCCCGCTGACTTGACTCTAGAACCCTCACTAACTCCATTCAAAAATAAACTCGAGAAATACTTCAATACTCATTGGTTATGTCCTTGCACGAAGCCCGACTAGTGACCTCTCTTGCTTAGATGCCTTACCTTCAACTACTTCTAACATTTTTCTACCACACCATTTCAGGAAGGGTCAGTTGTATAACTGCTGCTCAATGTGTCTTAAACCTGAATGAAAATAATGTTATGTTTTGTAAAGTGTTTTATGATAAGTTAGTATTCTATATGCGAAATGCTGGTATTGCTTATGACTGTAATCTGCTTGAAACTAGCATTTATTAAATGTTCAATGTGTATTATTATCTTGGAGCTTTTCTCCCCGGGCCTTTGCTGAAAATGGACATATATCCAGTCAGAGTATCCCGGTCAATAGATGTAAAATAAATTAAATAAATGTGAGAGGGCTGATTCTAATTTCATGGTATAATTGCATCTCTCAGATGCTGTGTTTTTGCTTTAGGAACAAGTGGTTGTCTGTATACGTGAGGCAATTACTGCATTGCCGCAGGATGCCCATACATACATACAAATATTTCAAGCATGGGCTCATGTCAGTCAGGTTGATTGGAGAAATGGTCTGAAACTGTCCGTCCATTATGGCAGGTATATATTGTAGTAACTGGTAGGGATGGGGTAGATGGAACAGGATTTGCTTGTGAGACTAACAAAGGTGGATATTCTGTTGAGATCTAAGGCTGGAAGACTGAGTCATAGTCTCAGTGTGCAACTAAGTTTGTTGCTAAGTAGCAATGCGCAACTGCTTTGCACCCAGCGAGGCAGTGGAGCTGAGGAGGGTTCCCTAGTAGATGTCAAGGGAAAATTGTGAGCTGAAGTAGTTTACTTCATTTGTTCTTCAACCTGTGGGTCCTCGGATCCACATTGGATCTGACACGGCTGCATTTTCCAGCTACAGTTCTGAGCTCCATGCTCCTCCCCTTACCCATAATGCCCCTGTCTCCCTTTGCATTTCAGATCTTGTTTGCTGCCTGAGAGGAAGCAGCATGGTCCGAGCTTCATTGAGACAGTGGTGTTCTTTAAACAGTAATTTCTTTAACTTTTATTGCTTTTTCTATTTCTGTCATATACTTCTAACCTATCTATACCTTCTCAGGGTTCTTTGTAGCAATTTTCTTGTAGGTTTACTATCCTTCCTCCCCTCTTTCCTCGTGGTGTGTCTGTGTGTGTGTCTGTCTCTCTTGGGCCAGCTGAGGCATGGCGGATTCCCTTAATCCAGGTTTCAAAAGGTGCACAGAGTGTGGCCATAAGCTTTCTCCGGTGGATGGCCACACTCTGTGCTTGGTTTGTTTGGGGGTGGCTCACCTCCAGTCCCCCTGTCATTTTTGTGGTGGGTTTAACCCCAGAGCACTTAAGGACAGGTGGGACAAACTAATCGTTAAGGGCTTGTTGCCCTCCTCTGCTAGGACTGAGGTCCCACCTTTCCCTGCTAAGAGAACAGCTGCTGCTTCATCTCTCCCTTCCTTGGCCTCTGGGACTCATTTTCCTGCCAAGAGGCCTGGGGAAGGGGATAACACCAAGAAGGGCCAGCCTTGCAAGCACTTTCTTGTCCGCTCATCGGAGGCTGCCCCCCCCCCCCCGAAGGTTAAGCCCATTTCCAGGCCTGTGACACCTCTGCTCAGATCCCCTAGGTTCTCTCCTGTGCCTGAGGTTCAAGTTAGCCGGTCACCCCCTAGGCCCTCTCCTCAGCAGCTTTCTTGGCCCACTTTGGTGGCGTCCTTCTGCTCTACCCAGAGCCTATCTGAAGCAGAGATGGACAAGATGATGTGGAGGTTTATCCACACTCAAATCCAGATTGGGGGTCTTGCGACAGCCTTCTCCCACTGGATCGGGCACCTTCCAGACAGTATTTAGACTGGTCATTCCTTCTCCAATCCGACCTGCAGTTTCGGACTTGTTGGATCCGAGGAGTCGAGGGGTCAGTGCCCAATGGTACCTGTACCTAGACGCTGGCCAGTGCTTTGAGTGTGTCTGATCCGACTAGATTGGATCCAAGCTCTTGGAGCAGTAGCCTCTGGGTTGGATCCAAGGGAGTGCTCTCTGCTCCGAGCTCGTCAGAGAGAAGCATTTAACTTGGTGTGTTGGCTCCTAGAGGCTCTACTCCGACTCCCCAGTCTGCTAGTTCAGCCCAGGAGGTCCCTTCCTCCTTGGCATTCGACGTGGTGGAGAGGATTCTTGCAGGGTCGAGGCCTCTGACTATTTCGTCTTCAGAGTCAGTGCAGACCCCAGTGGTCTTGAGTGCAGGCCCGAACATCTTGCCCTCTCATGGACAGCCCGTAGCCGTAGTGCCCCAAGACGTTCCAGCCTTGGAATAATCTGCTTGCGAGACCTTCCCAGATGGTCGCCCCGCAAGCATACGTGTAAAAAGAGGCAGTTGGACTCTCCTCCGGAGTCCCTCACCGAAGACACGGACCTGGATGAAGGAGAAGGTTCCCCAAGATCACCCCCTTGAGGATGTCTCCTTTGAAGACATCATGGAGATCCTCCTCCAAAGAGGGGGGTGGTCCACCCCAAAACCAACCTCTGACGAGTTTGATTTTCTGGAGGCGTTCGGCTCGGGCCCGTCTACCTCTTGGGTGTCCTCTCCTTTTGACTCACTTGTGGATTTGATAACATGTAGGGTGTGAAAGGAGATGGACATCGTAGAGCCAATACCCAACTGCCCAGACAAGGTTTTAAGCCCTCCTGCGGACAAGTTACACTGGCACAAGGGCTCCCCTGTAGATGCTATGCTGGTGGCAGCGGCCACCAAGAAGGTACTCGTCCAGGAGAGTTCCACATTCCATCCCCTTGACAGAGAGTCGAGAACGTTGGATTGTTTTGGGAAGCGAGTTTATACTTCAGTGACCTTCTGTGTGAGGGCGTTGAACTACATGGCACATGTTAAAGGACTCCAGAGAGATTTGGTCAAGGAAGGCACAGAGTCGACCTCGGGGTCCATGTCGACAGAGGACAGGAAGATGTTTGCATGAATGGCCACCCTAAAATCTGTAGCCAACATGTCTATGCATTTGCTCTCCCATGCCACGGTGCAGGGTCAGGCCTTGTCATCCTGCGCCACACCTGGCTGTGCTTATATCAGTTCTCTGAGCCCTTCAAGGCGTCTTTTACCAACTGTCCTTATGGTTCTTCCCTTTTTGGGAAGACAGAGACTTTGGTCCAGAGCGAGAAGGATGGGAAGATGCTGTCTGCCGTCTGGATCCGCTTCTTACCGCCTCAAAGGTCCTTTTCCAGGAACCAGCTAGGCCAGAAAAAGATATGGTTCCACAACTCTCAAGGGTTTTCCTGGGATGCTCAGGACTCTCCTTCCCCCAGAGGCAGAGGGGGATATGATAGACGCTGCTCTAGCAGCAAGAGGGAGTCCTAGGAATTTTGGGTCCCGAGAACCTTTCTCGGCTAAACCCGGCTAGCAATCCTGAGGGGTTGCCTGACTATCCATCTCTGGAGGCAGTCGGGTGTCGCTTGTTGCTTCACCCACTTGCATGGGAGTCCATCACTACAGATCAGTGGGTGCTGCGAGTCATATCCAGAAGATATTTCATATCCTTCAAGGATCTTCCCCCATCCAACAAAGCCCTCCCGGATGTGGCAGTCTGGTGTCGCTTGTTGCTTCACACACTTGCATGGGAGTCCATCACTACAGATCAGTGGGTGCTGCGAGTCATATCCAGAAGATATTTCGTATCCTTCAAGGATCTTCCCCCATCCAACAAAGCCCTCCCGGATGTACCACCCATGCAGAGGGGTTTATTCCAGGTTATTTTTAGTGCCAAAAAAGACAGGGGACCTCAGACCAATATTGGATCTGCCCAAATTGAACCTGTCAGTAACCAAAACAAAATTCCAGATGGTCACGATTCAATCTATCTTGCCTTACCTGCAGAACAGAGGCTGGATGTGCTCGCTCGACTTCCAGGAAGTGTACTATCACATCAAGATGGACAGGTGCTACCAGAGGTTTCTTTGCTTCCGGCTGGGAGCCAGTCATTACCAATTTCGAGCCCTCCCCTTTGGTCTCACCACACCCCCCCCCCCCTGGTGTTTACCAAGTTAATGGCAGTAGTAGTGGCTCACTTGAGGCTTCAGGGCATTCCGGTCTTTCCATACCTGGACAATTGGCTCTTTACTGCCCCCCTCAGAGCATCTACTATGTCAGGCCAGGGACTCCTTCCTTCAGCTAGCCAACAGGTTGGGCATTACGATCAGTATGAACAAGTCTGCTCTTTGCCCGGCTCAGATTTTAGATTTCATTGGGGAACGGCTGGACACAATACAATCAAAGGTGTTCTCCACCTCAGACAGGATACACTGCCTGAGATTACATGTCTTGCACATTCTTCAGACCCATTTATCAACAGCCGAAGCAGTGTTAAGAGCTCTAGGTTCTATGGCGGTCACAATAAGTCTTCTTCCCATGGCACGCCCTCATATGAGGGTACTGCAGTGGACAGTGGCAGTTCACTGGTCACTGTTAGACCTTCCTTTGTCTTTTCCAATGAGAATTTCAAAAGCATGCAGGGACACTCTGGTGGTGGATTCAGTCCCCGGATCTCTTAAAGCGACTTCCTTTTTCAACCTCCTTTACCCCAAAACACTTGACTACGGACGCCTCCCTACTAGGGTCAGGGGGGACTGCTCAGGAAGGACAGACCAAGGCACGTGGTCCCCTTCCGAGACCTGTCTGCTCATCCGTGTTTTAGAGATGAGAACGGTTCTTCTTGCGTTGCAGGCCCTCTGTGCTTGTCTTCCTGTGGGAACTATTGCAACTCAGATGGACAATGTATCTGTGGTTTGGTACATCAACAAACAAGGGGGAACCAGATCTTATCCTTGTGTCAAGAGGCCATGAGAGTGTGGGAATGGACTATCTCCACCGGCCGTTTTCTGGTGGCAGCACACATCCCAGGACTGTCCAACATTGTAGCGGACAGGCTCAGCAGATCTATCCTGATGGTTCACGAGTGGTCTCTGAAACCTTCAGTGCCAGAAAAGCTCTTCCTAGAGTGGGGTTGTCCTTGCTGCAATCTCGGCGCATCTCCTTCCAACGCTAAATGCAGCGAGTTTTTTGTTCTGAACCCCCCACCGGGGGAAGCCCCCAGAGACGCTCTGATTCATGCTTGGCCTCGTGGGCTTCTTTATGCATATTCTCCTCTTCCCCTCATGTCGAAGTTTCTACAGGAAGCCCGAAGGCTGGGGGGCACTGTGATCCTCCTTGCCCCATTCTGGCTCGACAGTTTGGTTTCACTTACTCCGGTCTCATCTAGTTGTTCCACCATGGACCTTGGATCCAGTCCTAGATCTGCTTTCACATCCCTCTGGGAGTCCTCATTCAGATCTGGACAGTCTGAAGCTCACTGCTTGGCTGCTCTGGTTCCCATGATCCTTAGGACTCCCGATCTGTCATCTCCTGTCAAGTCCATTCTGGTGGCGGCTCATAAATTGTCCACCAGAAAAGTTTATTGCAGTAAATGGAAACGTTTTTCTGTGTGGGCCATTCAGAGGTCTTTGGATCCTTCCACTGCACCACTTTCGGCTGTTTTAGATTTTCTAGCTAGCATTTTTCATCAGGGCACTAGTTCATCAACGGTGAAAGTCCAACTAGCCGCCATTTCTAATTTTCATATCTGGGTAAACATGTCTTTAGTGGCTTCCTCTAAACTTTGTAAAACTTTTCTCAAAGGTGCTTTTCTTCTCAGACCCTTGGTTAAGGACCCGATTTCCTCCGTGGGACCTCACTTTGTTGTTACAGGCATTGGTTTCTCCTCCCTTTGAGTCTGCACCATCTGTGGATCTACAATTTTTAACCTGGAAAAAACTGCCTTCTTGGTTGCCATTACATCTGCTAGAAGGGTGTCGGAGATTTAAGCTCTTTCTATCTCAGTCCTTTGGATGATCTTTCACAAAAATAGCATGTTGCTACGCACTAACCCGTCTTTCCTTCCCAAGGTAGCTTTGGAAGCAAATATTAATCAGATTATTAATTTACTAGTATTTTTTCCGAGCTACCAGAACAAGGGGGATACAAATTACATTTACTGGACGTACATAGGCAGTTGAGGTTTTATCTGCACAGGATTAAACCTTTCCGCAAGTCTGATCACCTTTTTGTGTCCTATGCCAAACCCTTCTTAGGTAAACCTGTCTCGGAAGTGATTATTGCTCGCTGGATTTCACAATGCATTGGCTGGGCTTACTCAGAGGTTTGCCTCTTCCAGGAAAGTGAAGGCTAATTCGACCCGATCTATGGCTACGTCAGCAGCCTTTTGGTCTAGGGTCTCTTTGGATGATATTTGTTCAGCTGCTACTTCTGCCTCATCTCTCACCTTTATTTCTCATTATAAACCAAATTTGGTCTCCTGGAGTAGAGCATCCTTTGGCTCTGCCATGCTCCGGAATATCCTTCCATGAGGGCCTCCCAAGAGTTGGGTAGCTGGGAATTCTGTCCCACAGGTTGAAGAACAAATGAAGTAAACTACTTCAGATAAAGAAGTTTATGTACTCGCCAGAACGTTCCATCTGAATAGATGTTCTTCATGTTTCACTGTTGCAGTCATCACATTTAGGTTATCTGCTTGCAGGTAGCCCTCAGCCGGCCTGAATACCAGAGTCTTGGGATTTCTGTGTCGGATGCTGTCGATTCTTCCATGACGTCCGGTTGTCAGAGGTATAAAACAAGCAGCCAATGCCATTACATCAGTCTTTTTTTGCCGTGTGGTCCCCGAAGCAATTTGCAAGTGCCGGTCGGCCGACTCCTGAAATTTTCATTTTCGAGTTTCAGACCTGAAGTATTCAAAAAGATAAGTACCCCATTGAGGATCCTTTTTTTCTTGCTCTAACCGATGTCAGAAAAAATTAATAATTGTCTTGCCTGTGGAAAGCAAATACCTCATAGAGATTTTCATTCTTACTGCATCAATAGGCCCAGACCACTACGTCCCTCGATGTCGGTTTTCTGCCTTGTTCAACGCCCGTACTATTCGTCGTCTGGCTATTTTTGTTGCTAAATACTTTTGATGTTCATCGTGCATACAGCTGCAGTCATAACAGATGGGTTGTCCTGCCGCCAGGCGGGTCCTCGGTCGGCCGAATTCCAAAGTCTAGGTCCGGCGTCTGTTGTCGCTTCTTCCCTGACGTCAGTGCGACAGGGGTATAAAAGAACCAGCCGACGCCATTTTCTTCAGTCTTTCTTGCCGCGCAGTGCCTGAAGCAGAAGCAGTTCGCAAGTGCCAGTCGGCCAGCTCCTGAAATTACGAAAATTTTGCAACCGAAGTCTTCTTGAAAGCTAAGTACCCCGTTGGGGAAACTTTTCTTGCCTCAGACCGATGTCAGACAAAGTTAATAATTGTACTTCATGTGGGAAGCAAATACCGCATAAGGATTTTCATTCCCTCTGTATTCCTTGCTTAGGCCCAGACCATGACGTCTCGGTCTGTCGTTTTTGTGCTACATTCAATAAACGCACCATTAAGCGTCGGGCGGAGTTCGCCCAGCATTATTTTGGCAAAAAATTTAACTATATTATGTCGTCGGATACTCCGACTCCAGTTTTGTCTAAAAAATGCAAAGATAAGGACCGACACACGAGGTCCGCGGCTTCTACCGACACCACGCCAAAGCCAACTACAGGTGGTCCGGTTCTCAGCGAGGCACCTACGCAGCCCCTGACTACCGACGACACTTCATTGGCGGTGTCTTCTGTGCCCGAGGTCGCAGGCTCCTCGGCCCACACCCCGATTACAGATACCGAAGCCACTCTTGGTGGTGAATCTCAAAATGTAGACAGGTCTGCCTCCTCTCAAGGTGTCTTCAGACCTTCCTCTTCTTTTTCCATCAAGGCTCTCACTAAGTCTAAAGCAGCCATGCATTCTAAGAGACAAGCTACACAGGGCCCATCTCCAGGCCCCATGCCTAAAAAACAGATGCTTAAAATGGCTGAGGATTTAATTACTCTTATCAGGGGTTCTCAACTCCCCGGACAAAAGGCCCAGAGTGGAGGAAGAATCCCCCTCCTCTGACCAGGCCTCCAATATATCACAGCACTCTGATAAACAGGAACATTCTTACTCCTCTGTATCAGAATCTTCAAAAAGGGGAGTCCATTCCCTCTGTTCCCCCCCCCCCCCAGAGGATTACTCATTTGGGGAAACCTTGCATACCTTAAGGGAACACTTCCACTGGGAAGGTCAAAAGTACTCAGATTCCGAGAAAAGGCTTAGGGATTTTCTCTTGCTACCTCGGCACAGACCTCTGGCTATACCTCCTGTCTTGGACATACTAGATGATGTGTACTCGGAGGCCTGCCTTAACCCGGATTCTTTACCTCCAGCCCCAGTCAAGCCTGACGGGTACTACCGGGTTCCTGACTCACATCTATTTTTATACAAAAGCCATGCGGCTGACCCAGAAACTATCTCACAGGGCCCCAAGGGAATTAAGGCCTCCACTGCTAAAAATCCATTACCTTCCGAGAGAGATTCCAGATCATTAGAAAAGTGGGGAAAAAAGTTATATACCTCGGCCACCTTAACCATGAGGGCATTAAACTGCCAGTTCCATATGCTAAAGTACCAACAGTTTCTGTTAGCACAATTGAGAAGTAAAATGTCACAACCTGAACAACCAGACTTGAAGGAGTTGCAGGATTTGATGCATAGTGCAGAACAAGTGGGTAAACATACCTTGCAATGTGGTTTTGATGCTCTAGAGGCCTCATGTAGAGCTGCTGTTACAGGATCAGTGATACGTAGACATGCCTGGCTCAAGGAACAAACCTTACCAGATCATGTCAAAGCTAAATTACTAGATGCCCCTCTTCATAAGGATGTATTATTTGGTGTTAATGCTGAGGACGTATTAAAGAAAATGGAGGAAAAGGCTAAATCAATGCAAACAGTGAAAGATTTTCTACAGGTACAACCTCAACGTTTCCGTAGAAATTGGCCTTCCAAAAATTGGTCCTTTCCAGCCATGGACAGACCCCAAAGAGGTAGATACAGGCGCCCGAGGGGCAGAGGGCAATCTGAAGGATCGTTTAGAGGCAGACAATGGCAAGCTCCTACACAAAGAGGTGGTGAGGATAGTTCACAGCCATTCAGAAAGCAAGCCCAATGACTTTCCCCTTTGCATGCCAAGCAAGGCTCAAATGGCAGCACCCTTAGGCGGAAAACTGGCATTATTTTCAAAAAACTGGCATATTGTCACAAAAGACAAATGGATCCTGGACATTATAAACAGAGGCTACAGATTCCATTTTCACACCCTTCCAAAAATGAGAGGCATGCCAAACCTGCCACACAATCAAAGGGCAGAGGCACAAAGACAAATTTCAGATCTCATGGACATGAAAGCTATTCAAGAGGTACCTGCTCACGAACAAGGTCAAGGTTTTTATTCCAGACTATTCCTGGTACCAAGGAAGGGAAAAGATTGGAGACCTATTTTGGATCTATCCATCCTAAACACATTTTTACTCGTACCAAAATTCAAGATGCTTACTTTACAGGAGCTTCTTCCCATGCTGGGCAAGGAGTCTTGGCTGGTAACATTGGACCTCAAGGAGGCATACCTGCATGTCCCAATCAGACAAAATTGCAGAAGATACCTCAGATTTCTTGCAGGTTTAACCCATTATCAATTCTCTGCATTGCCCTTTGGCTTATCTACTGCGCCCAGAGTATTCACGAAATGCCTGGCATCAGTAATTGCTTACTGCAGACTTCAAGGGTTACAAATATACCCCTATTTGGACGACTGCCTGATCCAAGCGGACAACAAGCACATACTTCTGAAACATCTGGCTTATGTAATAATCTTGTTGAATTCTCTGGGATACACAGTCAACAAAAAGAAATCAAGGCTAATACCCTCTCGGAAAATAATTTTCCTGGGTGCCAACTTGAACACAAACACCCAGATGGCCTACCTCACGCCAGAGAAGCAGGGGCAACTAACTCAATACTTCAGAACACTAGCAAATTTCACCAGGCTGACTGCAAGGAAAATCCTGCAGGCTCTGGGATTCATGGCATCTTGCATCCTACTAATCCCATGTGCAAAGCTGCATATGAGGAAACTTCAATGGTACCTGAAAAACCTATGGTCTCAACACAGCCACAGTTTGGAAACAATAATACCACTAATTCCATGTCTTCAAAAGGAATTTCTGTGGTGGGCTCAAGCATGCCAAACAAACACAGGTCTCCCATTCAGAGAGCCTCAAGCAAATCAAGTCATCACAACAGACACCTCGGACTACGCCTGGGGGGCGCACATGACAGATTGGTGCATTCAGGGCAAATGGTCCCAAAAAGAAAAGCACCTTCACATCAACCAAAAGGAAATGCTAGCAGTAATAAATGCTGTTATAGCTTTCAAAGACCTACTGCATCCAGGTCAACTATTGATAAGGACAGACAACACCACAGTAATGTGGTACATAAACAAACAGGGAGGAACCCATTCATACCCCCTATGCAGGCTCGCCATGTCACTTTGGAACATGGCTCTGGACTTACAAATCGAACTTCAAGCACAGTACTTGCCAAGCAAGGAAAACACGCTGGCAGACAACCTAAGCAGAAATATGACAGATCCACACGAATGGAAGTTGCATCCTCAAGTTTTTACAGAGATAATTCAAGCATGGGGAAGGCCAGACATAGATCTCTTTGCCTCCCACAAAAATCACCAATTGACAAAATTCTGCTCAAGGATTTTTCATCCAAAGGCCTGGAGAGTGGACGCTCTCTCTTTCAGTTGGACAACAATGACAGTTCATGCCTTCCCACCTCTTCCTCTGCTGCCCAAAGTTCTATTAAAAGCCAGAGCAGACAGACCAAAGATGATTCTCATTGCCCCAGACTGGCCAAGACAACACTGGTACCCACTTCTGAGGAGCCTGATGCATACCCCACCATGGACCCTGCCTCTAATGGCTCTTCTGTCTCAGCACAGCTTCAAAACTCTTCACAGTCAGCTGAAAACACTCAATCTGGCCGCATGGAAGATTCCTTAACATCACAACAGACCCTACTCTCTAAGGAGGTGTAGGATGTCATCTTGGAGGCCAGAAGGCCGTCTACTAGAAAAGCTTACTCCGCAAAATGGAAACGGTTTTGTGCCTGGAATGAGAAAAAGGGCCTGAATCCTGGAAAACTGAATTTACCACAAATATTACAGTATTTAGCTGAGCTGCTAAGCAGTGGACTTTCATTCTCCTCCATCAAAATCCATGCCTCAGCCATTTCTGCAGAATACAACACTGATCCACCTTTATTCTCTCACCCCCTCTTAAGACAGTTCCTCGGAGGGCCTAAGAATATGAAACCCCCAAGGAAACAACCAATACCTGCTTGGGATCTCAATTTCATTCTAGAAAAGCTGACCTTGCCTCCTTTTGAGCCAGCTGCCTCAACAGATTTGCAATATTTGTCCTGGAAAACAGCTTTCCTTCTGGCTATTACCTCTGCTCGTAGGGTATCGGAACTACAAGCCCTCATGGCTGTGCAGCCTTTTATCATCTTCCATCAGGACAGAGTTTCCTTACGAGCCAACCCCTCCTTTATGCCAAAAGTGGTATCCAGGGTAGCTTTGAATCAGGCTATACACTTACCTACCTTTTTATCCTAATCCTCAAAACAAAGGGAAAAGATTACTACATTCCTTGGACATCCACAGACAACTGCGTTATTATTTGGACAGAACAAAGCCTTTCAGAAAATCAGAACCGCTCTTTGTGTCCTATGCTATAGGAGCTCAAGGGAAGCCAATTTCCAAACAGACAATCTCAAAATGGTTAGCCCACTGCATACGCTTTTGTTACTCTTTTCATGGCAAAGCTGTACCTGTAGGCATCAGATCTCACTCCACAAGGGCCACAGCTACCTCTGCAGCTTTCCTCAGAGGAGTTCCTACCAAAGATATTTTGGAAGCAGCCACTTGGAGTTCTGTGCATACCTTCTCCAAGCACTACCACCTACCATTATACTCCAAAACTAGAGCAGGCTTTGCCACTGCAGTCTTGCAGAGCATCCTGGCTCCTCCTAGTGCCTACCACCCCTTTCTTAGCTTTGGGATTCTACCCATCTGTTATGACTGCAGCTGTTTGCACGATGAACATAGTACAGTTTTGTACCTACCATAAATGTAGATGTTCGAGTGCTAATACAGCTGCAGTCCAGGTTTCCCCTCCCTCCTTCCCCTCTTGGGACAGGCCTATTGGCTAACACCTCCTAATACAACCTGATTGGGGTATTCATTAATGGTGTATTTGCTTGCACTACCGTATTTTGATTATATGGCATTGCTTTATTGCACAAAATTTTATGTATTGCCTTCCTTCTGGGGGCACCTGACATCTGGGGCAAGAAAAACTGAAGAAAATGGCGTCGGCTGGTTCTTTTATACCCCTGTCGCACTGACGTCAGGGAAGAAGCGACGACAACCGACGCCGGACCTAGACTTTGGAATTCGGCCGACCAAGGACCCGCCTGACGGCAGGACAACCCATCTGTTATGACTGAAGCTGTATTAGCACTCTAACATCTACATTTATGGTAGGTACAAAACTGTACTTTCTCGATCTCTATACTCCGAAATGGCTTAGTTAAGCTATCAGACTACCAATCTTCCGAAAAAACGTAAAGATAAAGACAGAGACAGACCGCATAGGTCCAAAAGGGCTGACGCTTCTGTTAAGCTAGTTGCCAGTCCGCCGGTACTCAGTGAGGTGCTTTCGCAGCCCCTGATACCCGAATCTACAGATTCGCAGGCCTCTGCTGAGACCCATTTGGAGTCCGGTATGCTGTGAGATACTTCTTCGACTATGGAACTTGTGGATGTTTCTGCTATGGATGGGTCCGGAGCCGTTGTGCAGGCAACTGCTTCTGAGGGTGTATTCAGGCCTACGGGTTTTCATATTAAACAGATTACTTCATTTCAAACCTAAAATACCGAATTTCTCAGGCCTAGAGTTTGCACTGCGCCTAGGAAACTGATTACCAAAGCACATTCTCAGGCCCAAATGCCACAAAAACAAATGCCTAGAATGGCTGACGACCTTATTACTTTAATTAGGGGAAGTCAGCCTTCCCCCTCAAAAAGACCAAGAACTGATTTTCCTTCTGATTCTTCAGATTAGGAGTCTGATAACTCTGACCCTTCTGGGTACCAGGACATACCCTTATCTACCTATGAGGATTCTGATGCAAAGGATTCAATTCCCTCTGCTTCCCCAACAGAAGATTTTTCTTTTGGTGAAACCCTGCATGCCCTTAGAGAGCATTGCCGCTGGGAGAGCCAAGATTACTCTCAGTCCAAAAAGGTACTCGGGGAATTTTTAAACTTGTCTCAGCACAGGCCTCTAGCTATCCCCTCCTGTTCTGAAAATTGTAGATGTCTTCTTGGAATCCAGCCCTACCCCTGATACTTTGCCTTCGGCTCCCAGGAAACCTGACAACTACTATAGAGTACCTGACTCCCACAAATTCCTCTCTAAGAATCCTGCTGCGGATCCAGAGACCATTTTCCAGGGACCTAAAGGCATTAAGGCTACAACGGCCCCAAATCCTACCCCTTCGGACAGGGATTCTAGGGCTTTAGACAGATTGGGTAAGAAGGTATACACCTATGCTACTCTTGCCATCAGGGCTGTAAATTGCCAGTTTCATATGTTAAAGTATCCGCAACGTGTTAAACAGAAAATTATGTTTATTCCTGATTGTGCAAAACATAAAGGTTTACAAGAGTTGCATTCTGCTAACCAAGTTTGTTAAACATACTTTGCAATGTGGTTTTGATGCCTTAGAAGCATCTTGCAGGGCTGCTGTCATTAGGTCTTTTCTTAGAAAGCATGCTTGGCTTAAGGAACAAACCTTGCCAGACCATGTCAAAGCAAAATTACTCGATGCACCATTAAACCAAGAGCGTCTATTTGGCAATAAAGCAGAAGTAGTCCTCAAAAGGATGGAGGAGAAAGCTAAATCTATGCAAACTGTTAAAGATTTCTTACAAGTACAGCCACCTAGATTCAGTAGGCATTGGCCTTCTAAAAACTGGTCTTTTCCAGTTCCTCGCAGACCTTCTCAGTCCAAACCCAGGGGCAGCAGACCACCAAGACTACAGTCTCAGGGTATGCACAGAGCTAAGCAATGGAGTGCTCCCACCTCCAGTACAGGGAGTAGTAAGCTGCCTTCCTGTGGTAAAATCTCACAACGACTTCTTAACTCTTCCAATCTTTGCCCAGGTACTTGCACCTTTAGCAGGGAAACTTGCCCTGCATGCCAAAAACTGGGAGTACATTACCCAGGACAGATGTGTCTTAAACATTGTCTCAGGGATACAGATTCCACTTTTACTCACTCCCAACCCGAAGCGGATGGCCAGACCTTCCCCCAAACCAGTGGGCAGAGGTCCAAAAGCAAGTACTTTCTCTTCTCAGTATCAAGGCTATTCAACCTGTCCCAGCAGAACAAAGGGGACAAGGCTTTTATTCCAGACTGTTTCTGGTACCCAGAAAAGAACTCTTGGTTTTCTGTCCTGGATCTGTCTATTCTCAACACTTTTTTTTTTTTCTGGTGGTTCCAAAATTCAAAATGCTTACTCTCCCAACAGCTACTTCCTCTGCTAGCCTAGGACTCCTGGCTAGCAACCCTAGACTTAAAAGAAGCTCATCTGCACATCCCCATAAGGGAATCTTGCAGGAGATACCTACGTTTCAGAGCAGGCTCTATACACAATCAGTTCTCTGCACTTCCCTTTGACTTATCTACTGCACCCAGGGTATTCACAAAATGCCTAGCTCAAGCCAATGTATATTGCAGGCAGAGAACAATTCAAATTTACCCATACTTGGACGATTGCCAGATTCAGGCGGACAGTCAGGAATTCCTACTACAGCACATGACATTTGTAAAGAGACTTCTAACTTCACTGGGGTACACCATCAACAAAAATAAATCACTTCTGGTACCCAGCCAACAGATTGTATTCCTGGGAACAAGCTTGAACACAACTTCCCAGGTGGCATTCCTCACTCCAGAAAAACAAATTTATTTGACAAACTACTGGCCACCAAAACCCAGCTATCTGCAAGAAAAATAGTGCAAGCCCTAGGGTTCATGGCCTCTTGCATTCTACTAATTCCATATGCAAGACTGCATATGAGGAAACTTCAGTGGTACGCAAAAAGTCTGTGGTGTCAACATTCTCAGGACCTGGAAACGATGATTCCTATTCATAGGTTCATAGGTTCATACTAGGCTATCTGCCCTAGGGCATTTATAAGCCTAGCCAGAGTGTGTTTGGCTTTCGCCACCCATTTTAAATTAGTTTTGCTATGCCTTTTTTTGAGGTTAGTATACTGTGCCTCTGTCTAACAGTGACACAGAAGTGATAGCCGGGGTAAACCTACGATCTCCCATCCACTCATCAAGATTCCTCTTGAAGAGAGTCAATGTGGGACTCTGCCTAACCTGGACTGGGATTTTATTCCAGTGAAGGGAGCCTCTGGGTTATGAATCTGTCCCTCCAGCATGTCCTATTTATTTCAGTGCTGAGGTTCAAGTCTCTCGAGCGCGTAGCTCGATGGGATTTGGATTTTCTGAGGTGCAGCATGTCCATTAATTCCGGGTTGGACATGGCTTTATACGTCAGGCATAGATCGCCTCTGAGCAGGCGGTATGCCACTGAGTAGAGCTGGAGTTTCTTTAACCGGGCAGCATATGGCATCTGTTTGAGCCCTTTGATCCTCTTGGTGAGGTACTTTTGGGGTCTTTCCAGTTGCTGCAGGTGTCTGGTAAGGTACATCCCAAAAGGGGCATTGTACTCAATTATGGGCCTGATGAGGGATGAGTAAAGAGGTACAATGACCTCCCCTGATCTAGATGTGAAACCCGTCATGATTAGGTGGGCTATATAAAATGTTTTTCTAACCACTTTGGCCACGTGGTTGTCCAATGACAGATTGCTATCAACTTGGGTCCCCAGGTCCTTAATGACTTCTTCTGTACTTAATGGGATTACCACCTATGTGGTAATTTGTGGGCACTTTGTTTTTGCCAAAGGGGATGACTATACACTTTTTGGCATTTAGCTTGAGGCCATGGCTCTGGCACCAGTTGTCTGTTTCTATGAGGCCCTTTTAGAGGATGCTTGTGTCGGCTGGAGAGTCGATTATGGCGCCCAGTTTGCAGTCATCTGCGAACTTGGTCAGCCACAGTCCTTCCGTGTTGGCCTGTACCGCCGAGAAATATATACTGAACAACAGAGGTCCCAGGACTGAGCCTTGTGGGACGCCACTTGTAACTGGTTTGGAGTCTGACATGGCTCCAGCAATTCTAACCATGTGGGTTCTGTCCTTGAGCCAGTTTGCAACCCATCTAGTGACATAGGGGTTTATATTTAAGCTGGTGAGCTTATCTATAATGCCCGAGTGGGGTATTGTATCGAAGGCTTTTGCGAGGTCCAGGTAGGCTATGTGGACCACCTTCCCCTCGTCAGTGGCCGTGGTGACTGTTTCAAAGAAATCGACCAGGTTTAAGAGGCAGGATTTGCCCTTAAAGCCAAACTGGGTAGGATCCAGTGTCTGTAGGTCCCCAATATCTTTATTTATGAGGTCCATGATGATCCTTTCCATAGCTTTGCAGACCAAGCTAGTCAGGCTTATGGGGCGATAGTTTCCAGGATCCGTTGAGGCACCACCTTTGTGGAGAGGGACCACTGTTGCTGTACGCCACTCTTTGGGTACATATCCTGTAGTAAGGCTAAGATTGAACAGTAGTTTTATGTTTGGGTTTAGCTCTTCTTGGAGTTCATGTAGGACGAGCCGGGACACCATCTGGTCCCATTGATGCTGTGTTTTTGCTTTGGAGAGGCGGCTCTTACCTGAGTATCTGAGATGTCAGGGGCAGCACTCTGTTGGGATCGATATTTGCCCTTTTGGTGGGGAGGGGGGTGGGAGAAGTTTGCACTGAACCTGTCAGCTAGGATGTTGGCAGTGTCTGTGGGCTCGGTGTATTTTTTGTCATTTTGGACTAATTTTGAGCATATCTGGGAATTCCCACCCAGGTTCCTAACATAACTAAAGAAAGCCTTGTGATTATCCTTAGTGTCCTGTGCAGTTTTTCTCTCGAAGCTGGCCTTAGACGATTTTATGAGTGCCCGTAGTTTTTTGCTAATACTGATCAGAGATGCCTTCCCTTTTTGGGATTTTGCTCTATCATGTAGTAGCTTCCTCCTTCTGTTGTATAGTTTGTTTATGGCTGGAGTCCACCAGACAGGACGTCTGCCTTTGGAGGATTGGGTCTTGGTTTTATTTGGGATTGCATGATCCATGCATTCCTGAAGGTGTTCATAGAATGCGTTTATAAAGGATTCTGCGGTCTGGGCCGTATTTTCCACAGTCCCGGCGGCTTTGAAGGATTTTGCCTCGGTTTTGAGGCTTGTGAAATTTGCTTTAGAGAAGTTTTTCACTCTGGTTTTCTGGGCAGGGGGTGGGGTCGGGATTTGAATATCCAGTAAGATTAGTTTATGGTCTGGTCTTACCAGTGAGGGATACACTTCTGGTCTGGAGCATAGTGTCCCCATGTTGGTGATGATCAGGTCCAGTATGTTTAACCCTCTTGTGGGAGTGGTAACAAGTTGTTCCATAGCATTTGAGTTTATAAATTCTAGGAACCTTTGGGCTAGGGTGTTGGAGCTAGAGTAATGCTCCCAGTCTATGTTTGGGTAGTTGAAGTCGCGCAATATAATGGTGTTTGGAGAGACCTTCATATTTTCCAGTATTCTCAGGAAGGCCAAGTGGGGTTCCTGTGTTTGGGAGGGTGGTCTGTAGCAGGTTATAAACTGGAAGGCAGTTTTACCCACAGTTAGTTGCACATGGATAGTCTCTGATGCTTCGTGCTGTACCACCAACCTGGAGGTGTGGGTATCTTTGACGAATATTGATACTCCCCCTCCTTTTGTGGTTCAGTCCAAGTTTTGGGGCCGAAAAGCATGGTATGAGGTATAACCTGGTAGTGCTGGGGTGCTCTCGGGAGCCTTGAACCAGGTTTCTGTTACTGCACAGATATCGATGTTCTCCATGCTAAGGAGAGTTTCGAGTGCGTGCATCTTGAGGTTTAGAATTCTGGCGTTGAGTAGCATTACTCTTAGTTTCTTATCCCTTGTGATACCTATGGAGGTGGGTTTGTCTTTTGAGCCTTGCCTAAAAGGCACTATGGTGGTAGCAAGAGCCTTTACCAATATCCAAAAGCCCAGGGGTGACAGGTGCAAGCCGTCCCTAGCGAAGCATCGTGGCTTGTCGAGCATGTCATCCCAGGCTGACAGGCATTGGATCCCCTTTGAATGACACCAATACCTAAGCCAATTGTTGAAATTGATCATCTTGTCTTCATATTGTGGCATCATTCTTGGTGAGGGTAAGATGCTACTCAAGGTCAGGGTCATACCGGCCTGGGCTGCATGCTCAGAGAGCTCCTCTATGTCTCTTTTCATGTAGTCCAGGGAGGTACGTCTCAGGTCATTCACACCAGCATGGACAATGACTGAGTCATATTTGTACTTGCCTTGGAGTGACCTGAGTGCTTGTGTTATGTGGCGGATCCTAGCGCCTGACAGGCAGCTCACCGTGACCTTCTTGTTCAGCCTGGTGAGCGGGACGTCAGTGTGCCTGACGATAGTCACCTATTACAAGTGTATCAGGTGTGTTGTTTAGCCTTAAGGGCTGTGACTGTTCGGCACACTGGCTTTGTGAGCTATGTGTTGCACGTGTTTTGTTTTTGGGTAGCGGTTGCTTGGGTGTCTGCTTTGGAGGTCTCTGCTGCTTAGGCAGATTTTTATTTAGAGCCTCCGAGTATGTTTTTGTGTGTTTAATGTGTTTGGTTTGTTGTCGTGGTAGGTCTGTGTGAGACTGGAATTGTAGTGAGTGTGGTTTCCTTCTCCTCCTGACTTGGTTATGCCAGTACTGAGTTGAGAGAGCTTAGCCTCCAGTTTGGCTATATGGTTGCATCTCTCACATGTGTTGGAATTTGTTGGGAGGAGGAGAGGGTTGTCTGTGTACATGAGGCAGTTGTAACATTGCCTCAAGATAGCCAGATTCACCAGCTGGACCGGAGAGGAGATTGACAACTGACCTTTGGACATGCTAGAATAGTATTGGGAATTCCTTTATAATTGAAAAAAAGGGGCAATGGGGAACAAGGTACTAAAGGGGAGTTTGTGAGGGTGTAGTGCTTTTAATTTTTTAGAGCTGACTTATATAATTGCTTTAGTGAGCAAGTGCCAGGTAACTTAAATGCAATATATTACAGGTAACTTAAATGCAAAAACAACAAACAGTAACTTTCTTTCAAGTGAAACAAGGAAATAAGTACAGTAAGCAATGCAGATATCACTAGGGATCCACAGAAGTGCTAAAAGGCCGTGTTTAGGTGGAATTAGCGTTTCAGGGAAATAAACAAACAAGCATACAAATAAAGCTAGATTCAGCAGGCCTGGATCTAGTCTATGCTACAGCAAACAAGGTGTACCAATTTCAGTAAGAAACAGTTAGAATATCCAGGCACTATAAGCCTTTAACCAGAAATTCCCTGCTCAGAAGGGCAGAGTCCAGCCTCTCCTCCCACAAGAGTGCAGACCGCAATCCTTCTTAACGTAAAATAACTGGCCTGAAGCCCAAGTGCTTAAACCAGAACTAATACACTTTTAGAATAACAGACACTGAGCTCTCAATCAGCAGTTCCCAACTTAGAAGGATGTAAGCTACCTGTCCTGCCACCACAGTGCAGGCCACAAACCTTCCTAATGTAAAACAACTGGTCTGAAGCCCAAGTGCTTAATCCAAAAGACTTAGAAATGATAGCTACACTCTAATCAAGTTACTACCAGCAGTAATAAATACAACTGAATACTTTAAAGAATGCCTGGATTAGTGCTCAAGTTATACAAACAAAGCTAGATTCAGCAGGCCTGGATCTAGTCTATGCTACAGCAAACGAGGTGTACCAATTTCAGTAAGAAGCAGTTCAAATATGCAGGCACTATAAGCTTTAACCAGAAATTCCCAGCTCAGAAGGACAGAGTCCAGCCTCTCCTCCCACATGAGTGCAGAACACGAACCCTCTTAATGTAAAATAACTGGCCTCAAGCCCAAGTGCTTTAACCAGAATTAATACACTTTTAGAATAACAGACACTGAGCCCTCAATCAGCAGTTCCCAACTTAGAAGGATGTAAGCTACCTGTTCTGCCACTACAGTGCAGACCACAAACTTTCCTAATGTAAAACTGGTCTGAAGCCCAGGTGCTTAAACTAAAAGGCTTACAATGAGTTACACCAAGCAGCAATAAATACAACAGAGTACTTTTATGATGACGCAAAAGCAAAATAAAGTAGGAAAAAAACACAAATACAGTAAAAGCAGATAATTGTTTTTTTTTTATTTATTTTTTTTTTTATTTATTTTTTATTTATTTTTTTTTTGAAAGAGAGAAAGGAGTAGCAGAAACTAAGTTGATTGGCCTTCTCAAATTATCTCCCTGTACTGGGTAGAATGAGGTAATGACACTAGACTGGGAGGAGGGTCCCTGATCAAATTTACACTAGGGGCGGGCAACTGCAAAGCCACCAACTACACTATACCAACAGGGAGGGAGGGAGGGTGGGAAACAAACTGCAGAAATGTTACTCACAGCTGAAAAGCAGCAGTGAGCCTTTAAATGAAAGTTTTAAACAGCTAAAGGAACCATTAGAAAAAAGAGTTTAACTGCAGCAAGTTATCATAAACAAACAACCCAACAGATGCTTAATAAGAGTGGACAATTTCCAGTTAATACCTCACACTCAGTGAAACTAGCTAGAAAAAATACACAGTACACAAAGTGCTATAAACAACAAAGAAATAAAGAACAAAATAAACAAAAAACAGGATACTTAATGTTATATATTGTAGCTCCGAGTTTGCTGAGTGTCCTTCCTTTGATTAGCTCACTGTAAAATGGCTGAACACTTACAGCTGAGCTTCTTAGGTAACAGAAAGTTGAAACCTGAGACAGCCTTTAAGAAAGAAATCTCAAAAGAACCAATGAGGTGCTTAGTCTAAGCTGTAGTCCAGGAGACCTCAGTCAGCCAATGACCTCAAACAATTCTCTCTCACTGAAATGCCTGATGGCTTTGGCTAAAACAAGATGTCTCTGAATTATGTGCTCAGACACACAGCCTCCACAAACACTAGGCCCATATACAAGCCTGAATATGGAAATGCTACAAATATCCCCACTACTTAGAACAAACTGCAGAAATGTTACTCACAGCTGAAAAGCAGCAGTGAGCCTTTAAATGAAAGTTTTAAATAGCTAAAGGAGCCACTAGAAAAAAAGAGTTTAACTGCAACAAGTTATCATAAACCAACAACCCAACAGATGCTTAATAAGAGTGGACAATTTCCAGTTAATACCTCACACACAGTGAAACTAGCTAGAAAAAATACACAGTACACAAAGTGCTATAAACAACAAAGAAATAAATAACAAAATAAACAAAAAACAGGATACTTAATGTTATATATTGTAGCTCCGAGTTTGCTGAGTGTCCTTCCTTCGATTAGCTCACTGTAAAATGGTCAGAGCTCCTTTGGTGAGCAGAGGCCTGCTACCACAACAAGGGACTCCCTTTCACTCAACCCCCCCCTGCCGCCAAAGCCCTAACAATAGATGCATCAGACTATGCATGGGGGGCTCACATGGCAGGACAATGCATTCAGGGCAAATAGAGCCCAAAGTAAATGCACCTGCATATTAGTCAAAAAGAAATGTTAGCTGTACAGAATTCTGTGACTGTCTTCAGAGGTCTTATTCTTGTAGGACAACTATTGGTAAAGACAGGTAACACCACAGTTATGTGGTACAGAAACAAGCAGGGAGGAACCCATTCCTACCCACTCTGCAGATTAGCCATGGCTCTGTGGAACACAGCCTTGAGCAACCAAGTGCACCTGCAAGCTCAATTCCTGCCAAGCGAGCTAAATTCACTGGCAGATGACTTGAGCTAAAATCTCATGGACCCACACGAATGGAAACTGGAACCCAAAATATTCAAGCTTTTGAGGAACAGGTGGGGGCACCAGAGGTGGACCTCTTTGCTTCCCCTCAGAACTATCAATTGAGCAGATACTGCACCAGATCTCCCCACAGCCAAACTTGGAAAGTGGATGCCCTGTCCTTTACCTGGGAAAGCCTCTCAATCTATGCCTTTCCCCCTCTGCCCTTCCTCTCGAAGGTTTTACTAAAGATCAAACAGGACAGGCCAAGGATAATCCTGATTGCACCAGATTGGGCACGCCAGCACTGGTACCCTCTTTTGTGCAGTCTGACCGTAGTGCCACCTAGGCACCTGTCTCAGACCACTTCCCTGCTGTCCCAGCAGGAGGGCCAGATTTTGCACCCTCAGCTACAGACCCTGAGCCTAGCAGCCTGGCTCATCCCCTGAACTCATCAACAGCAACCCTCAGTAAGCAGGTGCTGTATGTCATTCTTGAGGCAAGGAGGCCTAGTATTAGAAAATCCTATTAGTAAAAGGGAAAAAGATGCTGTTCTTGGAGCCAGTCTCAGGGAATGGACACAACTGTGCCCAGCTTACCTCACATACTAGATTGCTTAACAGAACTCTTCAACAGAAGAAAGAAACTGTTGCAAAAAAGAGTAAAATCCCACAATTGGAGGAACTCCCTGGTTAGCCTCAGTAAGAAGCTGAGATCCCTCATAAAATCCTCCAAAGCTAGTTATGAAAACAAAATTGCCACTGATTCTAAACACAACCACAAAGCATTCTGTAGCTATGTCAGAAATTTCAGTGGCAACACTCAGATCTGCTCTGAGTTACAGCACAAACACTAGATATACAGAACCAACTGATATTGCCAACATCCTAGCAGATAGGTTCAGTGGTAACTTTACCCCCCTCTCACCCCCTAAAGGGCCCATCTTTATACCGGAAGAATGCAAAGTTCCTGTAATCACGGCTGCACAGGTAAAACCCTCACTCTCCAAAGCCAAGAACATGGCATCCATGGGACCTGACAACATCCCAGGCTGCCTTCTACTTGAACTACAGAATGAACTGGCACCCCACCTAAGTACCATGTTCAATCATAGCCTCACCTCAGGCTTTGTGCCCATTGAATGGCGCACCGCGACAGTTATCCCACTCCACAAAGGGGTGACCACAACAGACCCCGGGAACTACTGCCCCATTAGCTTGACGAACCTGGTCTGCAGGGCCATGGAACATATCATCATGGAACTCATAAAAAAAGACATTGGAGATTTCCAAACTCTGGACCCCACACAGTTTGGGTTTGTAAAAGGCAGATCATGTCTCCTAAACCTAATAGACTTTTTTGAAGTAGTCACCAAAGCCATAGATGAGGGTAAGGTGGTTCACACAGCTTATCTAGATCTCGCCAAGACGTTCAACACCATCTTCCACTCTGGAATTATAGATAAACTCACTAAACTAGGTATAAATCCCTATGTCACAAGATGGGTTGCCAACTGGCTTACTGACAGAACTCACACTGTGAAAGTAGCAGACTCCAAATCAGACTTCAGACCAGTGACAAGTGTAGTACCACAGGGTTCATTCCTGGGTCCTCTCCTGTTTGATATCTACTTCTCTGAAGTACAGGCTAACACAGAAGGTCTTTGGCTAACTAAATTTGCAGATGACTGCAAACTAGGAGCCATAATCGAAACTTCTAACGATGTGGACATCCTACAAAAGGGCCTCACTGAGACAAATGACTAGTGTCAAAGCCATGGTCTGAAGCTCAATGCCAAAAAGTGCATTGTCATCCCCTTTGGTAAAAACTCTGTACCCATGAGCTACCACATAGGCGGTAGTCTACTTAACACCGAAAGTGTGATGAGACCTTGGGACACAGGTGGGCAGTAGTCTCTCCTTTGATAATCACATCGCCACAGTGGTCAGGAAATCCTTCTACGTGGGACACCTCCTCACAAAATGTTTCTCATCCAGAAAAAGAGGTCATTGTTCCCCTCTACTCATCACTCATTAGACTCATTTAGAGTACAACACCCCTTTTGGTATGTACCTCACAAGACATCTTCAACAACTGGAAAAGCCGCAAAAATACCTCACAAAGAGTATTACTGGCCTCAAACAGATGCCTTACGCAGACTGTCTCAAAAAACTCCAGCTTTACTCCATCGCATATCGCCTGCTCAGAGGCGATCTCTGCCCAACATACAAAGATATGTCAAACCCAGAGCTGTTGGGCATGCTCCACTTGAAATCCCTATCCCTCCGAGCTACACGCTCTAGGGACCTAAACCTTGTCACCACAATAAACAGAACATGCTGGAGGGATAGATTCCTGTCCCAGAGACTTCCCATAATCTGGAACAGACCACCTATCTATGTCAAACAGAGCTCCTCATTAGCAGTCTTCAAGAAAAATCTTGATGATTGGATGGGTAATAGGAAATTCACCCCAGGGATCACTTCTGTGGTTCTGTTTGACAGGGGCACAGGAAAATAATTTTCTTGGGTGGCGAAAGCCAAGGTACCTTTTTGGCTAGGCTTGTATAAGCCCTATGGCCAATAGCCTAGTACCTACCTATGAAATGCTCCACAAAGGCCTATCGTTCTCTTCAATTAAGATTTCATGTCTCTGCCATCTCAGCTCATTATAGTACTGAGCCACCACTCTTCTCTCATCCTCTGGTCAAACAGTTCCTGAGAGGAGCCGAAAACTTAAGACCCCCCAGGAGAGCTCCCACTCCAGCTTGGGACCTTAACTTTGTATTAGAAAAGCTCACGCTTCCGCCCTTTGAACCTGCTGCTACAGTAGAGTTAAAATTCCTCTCATGGAAAACAGCTTTACTTATCACTTCAGCTAGAAGAGTGACTGAATTGCAGGCCCTTATGGCCATGGAACCCTTCATTATCTTCATGCAGACAGGGTTTCCCTCAGGACTAACCCACCATTTATGCCCAAATGTGGTATCTAGTGTGGCTTTAAACCAATCAATTTTTTCCCCCAATCCTCAGAGTAAAAGGGAAAGGATCCTGCACTCCCTGGACGTGCACAGGCAGCTTAGGATGTTCTTCGTGTTTCACTGTTGCAGTCATTACATTTGGGTAATTTGCTGGCAGGTTGCCCTCAGTCGGCCTGAATATCAGTCTTGGGTCCTGCGTCGGTTGCTCTGTCCTTTTCCATGACGTCAGGTCGTCAGGGGTATAAAACATGCAGCTGACGCCATTTTATTTATCTTTCGTGCTGCGCGGTGCCTGAAGCAGAAGCAGTTCGCAAGTGCCGGTCGGCCGACTCCTGAAATTTTCGCATTCGAGTTTCAGAACCAAAGTCTTCAATTAAAGCTAAGTACCCCGTTGGGGAAGCAGTAGAAGTTAACAATTGCATTACTTGTGGGAAGCAAATACCTCATAAGGATTTTTATTTATACTGTATTCCTTGCCTAGGCCCAGATCATAACGTGCCTTGCTGTCGGTTTTGTGCTAGATTTAACCAAAGCACTATTAAGCGTCTGTATATTTTTGCTTCAAAATATTTTGGATCCAGATTTAATTACCCTGAAATGTCATCTGATAGCAGTCAGACTACCGGAGTAGGCAAAAAACGCAAAGAAAGAGACAGACCATCGAGGTCCAAAACCGATGAACCTTCTCCTAAGCCAGTCACCGGTTCGCCTGTACTCAGTGAGGCGCTTTCACAGCCCTTGATGCCCGCTACTTTTGAGTCACAGGCCTCTACCGAGACCCATGTGGAGTCTGGTATGCCGCGAGATTCTCAGAGTATTGAACCCGTGGATGTCTTTCCCTTGGATGGTTCTGGAGCCGTTGAGCAGGCACCGGCTTCTGAGGGTGTTTTTAGGCCTCAACATTTTTATATAAAACCGACACCAGCTTCAAAAACAAAATCAACAACTAAGTCTAAAAAACTGATGCATGAGCCATGTGCTCAGGCCCCTGTGCCTAAAAAACAGATGATCAAAATGGCTGAGGACTTAATTACCTTGATCAGGGGTTCCCAACCATCCCCCCGCTAAGAGGCCTAGTCAAGACACTGATTATGAATCTTCAGCTCAGGTTTCTGTTTCTTCTGATCAGGAATTTTCTATACCACCCTTTGAGGTTTCAGATGCAGAAGAATCCATTCCATCTGCATCTCCTCCTGAGGATTATTCTTTTGGAGAAACCTTGCATACTTTAAGGGAACATTTTCATTGGGAGAATCAGGATAAAGCCCTCTACAGCCAAAAATCCTACCCCCTATGATAGAGATTCCAGGGCCCTAGATAGATGGGGAAAGAAGGTGTATACGTCTGCTACCTTGGCAATTAGGGCCTTAAACTACCAGTTTCATATGCTTAAATATCAACAGCATGTTATGGGCCTATTGAAACAGAAAATTATGTTGATTTCTGATTGTGTGGAAAATAAAGAATTACAGGAATTGTTGCATGCAGCAGAACAGGTTGGAAAGCATACTTTGCAATGTAGTTTTGATTCCTTGGAGGCCTCTTGCAGGGCCGCAGTTACTGGATCTGTAATTAGAAGGCATGCCTGACTCAAGAAACAAAATCTGCCTGATCATGTTAAAGCTAAATTGTTGGATGCACCTTTACAGCATGATACTCTGGTAATAAGGCATTATTCCTCCCTCATCAGACCCATGATTGAGTACAATGCCCCATTTGGTATGTACCTCACCCGGCATTTGCAACAGCTGGAGAGACCACAAAAGTACCTCACCAAAAGGATCAAGGGTCTCCAACATATGTCTTATTTTGCCAGACTAAAGAAACTTCAGCTCTATTCAGTAGCATACCGCCTGCTCAGAGGTGATCTCTGCCTGACGTACAAGGCCATGTCCAATCAGGATGTGATGGACATGCTCCACCTCAAAAAAATCCAAATCCATCAGTACCACGAGAGCTAAAGACTTAAACCTCGGCACAAGTATGAATAGGACATGCTGGAGGGATAGATTCATAAACCAGAGGCTTCCCATGCTTTGGAACAGGATCCCAGTTCGTATTAGGCAGAGCCCCTCACTGACTCTCTTCAAGAGAAATCTTGATGAGTGGATGGGAGATTGTAAGTTTACCCCAGGGGTCACATCTGTGTCACTGCTAGACAGGGGCACAGTAAACTAATTCTATTATATAAGGGGACCTTCATTGTGTCACTACTAGACAGAGGCACAGTATTCTAGATTTATTCTGTACATTTTTGTACCATTTCATGGGGTGGCAAAAGCCACATCACTATGGCTAGGCTTACAAATGCCCCAGGGCAGATAGCCTAGTACTATACTATGAAACTATAAGAGGTTTTAAAGAAAATTGAAGACAAAGCTAAATCTATGCAAACTGTAAAAGATTTCTTACAAGTGCAGCCACCCAGATTAAGTAAGCACTGGCCTACTATAAATTGGTCCTTTCCTGTGTCCAACAGAGCCTCTCAAGGCAAATCCAGATGCTCAAAAGGCTCTAGATACCAATCACAGGGTTCCTACAGGTCAAAACAGTGGGGTGCCTCTACCTCTAAATCTGGAGGAATCAAAGCACAGCCCTACAGTAAGCAGTCTCAATGACTTCCCTCTTCCATCACCAAGCACTTATCTTTTGGCAGCCCTCTTGGGGAAAAACTAGCACTTCTTGCTCAAAATTGGCAGTTAATTACCCAGGATAAGTGGGTATTAAACATAGTATCCCAGGGGTAAAGATTTCATTTTCATACTTTGCCAATTCCGAATGGTTGGCCAGATCTGCCACAAAATCAATGGGCAGTGGCTCAGAAACAAGTTACATCCCTCATGGATATGGGGGCTATTCAACCAGTAGCAGAACGGGAAACTGTTCCTGGTATCCAGAAAAGACCATGCCTGGTGTCCAATACTGGACATATTGATTTTGAACACATTCTTTGAAATTCCAAAATTCAAAATGCTGACTTTACAACAGCTACTGCCCATGCTGGGCAAGAACGCTTGGTTAGTGACTCTAGACTAAAAAGAGGCATACCTGCATATCCCAATAAGGGAATCGTGCAGAAGATACCTCCGCTTCAAGGCAGGTTTTATGCATTACCAATTCTCTGCACTGCCCTTTGGCTTATCTACTGCGCCCAGGGTCTTTACAAAAGTGCCTGGCACCAGTAATTGCATTTTGCAGACAAAGAACCACACAAATCTATCCTTACTTGGACAACTGTCTCATTCAAGCAGAAAACAAGGACATTCTTCTTCATCTGGCGTTTGTAAAAAGGCTTCTAACATGCCTAGGATACACAATAAACGAAAAGAAATCACAACTGGTACCCTCTCAAAAAATTACATTCCTGGATGCAAGCTTGAATACAACTGCCCAGATGGCTTACCTTATGCCAGACAAACAAAGGCAACTGACTATATACTTCAAACAGATGGCAACAAAAACCCAGTTATCTGCAAGACCAATTCTGCAGGCTGCGGGGTTCATGGCATCCTGCATTCTACTAATTCCATATGCAAGACTGCATATGAGGAAACTTCAATGGTATCTAAAAAGTTTATGGAGTCAACATGGTCCACAGTCTGGAAACAAGGATTCCTCTCATTCCCTCCCTACAACAGGAGTTTCTTTGATGGGCAGAGACATGTCACCAAAACAAGGGATGGTCATTCACTCTACCCCCTGCCACCGAAACCCTAACTACAGACACATCAGACTATGCTTGGGGGGGCCCACCTGGCGGGGAGATGCATTCAGGGCATATGGAACCCAAAGCAAATGCATCTGCATATCAACCAGAAAGAGATGCTAGCAGTTCAGAATGCCCTGACAGCCTTCAAGGACTTACTTCATCCAGGACAACTACTGATAAAGACGGACAACACCACGGTTATGTGGTACATAAACAAGCAGGGGGGATACACATTCCTACCCCCTTTGCAGACTAGCCATGGCATTGTGGGACACCGTCTGGACTTGCCAAGTACATCTTCAAGCACAATTCCTGCCAGGAAAACAAAATACTCTGGCAGACGACCTAAGCAGAAACCTTATGGACCCTCACGAGTGGAAACTGGATCCACAAGTCTTCAGCATGGTAACACAGAAATGGGGAAGCCCAGGCATCGATCTATTTGCCTCTCCCGAAAATTGTCAACTGGACAAATTCTGCACAAGGACTTATCACAGACGAGCATGGAAAGTGGATGCCCTATCCTTCCATTGGAAAAACCTATCAGTCTATGCCTTTTCTCCTCTGCCTCTTCTCCCCAAGGTCTTACTAAAGGTCAGACAGGAAAAACCAAAAAGGTCAGACAGGAAAAAACAAAAATGATCCTAATTGCTCTGGACTGGCCTCGCCAACACTGGCACCCAATTCTAAGGAATATGTCTCAACTCCCTCCTTGGTACTTGCCTCAAATACCTCATCTACTGTCTCAGCAGAACAATCAAATTCTGCACACTCTGCTCCAAACTTTGAACCTGGCAGCATGGCTGATCATGTAATTATTCAAACAACACCTCTCAGTAAATCTGTGATGTATGTCATTTTGGAAGCCAGAAGGCCTAGTACTAGAAAATCTTATGCTGATAAATGGAAGAGCACAAGGAACGGACACAGCAAAACCAAATATTCCTCAGATTTTACAATACTTGACTGAGATGCTTGACAAGGGCCTATCTTTTTCTTCAATAAAAATCCATGCTTCTGCCATCTCGGCTCATTACAACACGGAGCGTCCCATCTTTTCTCATCCTGTACTAAAACAGTATCCTAGAGGGGCCAAAAATTTAAGGCCTCCTAGAAGATCACCAACTCATGCATTGGACCTCAATTTTGTGCTGGAAAAACTCACCCTGCCTCCTTTTGAACCAGCAGCTATTGCAGATATAAAGTTTTTATCTTGGAAAACAGCTTTCCTTTTGGTGATTACTTCAGCAAGAAGAGTTTCAGAACTACAGGCCCTCATGGCTGTGGAGCCCTTTATTACTTTTTACCCAGACAGCGTGTCCCTCAGGACCAATCCTTCCTTTATGCCTAAGGTGGTATCCAGTGTGGCTCTTAACCAAAACTATTCACCTGCCAACATTTTACCCAAATCTGCAGAACAAGGGGGAGCGGATTCTGCATTCATTGGACGTACACAGACAACTAAGATTCTACTTAAACAGGACCAAATCTCCAAGAAAGTCTGGGCAACTACTGGTGGCATTTCCTGCAGCATCAGAGGGAAGGCTATATCAAAGCAGACTATTTCTAAGTGGATAAACCACTTCTTTCGTTTCTGCTACTTGCATCATGGTAAACCGGTGCCCAAGGGAATCGGGTCACATTCCACCACGGCTGCCTCTACCTCAGCAGCCTTTCTCAGAGGAGTTCCGACCAAAGACATTCTAGAAGCTGCTAATTAGAGCTCTGTTCATACTTTTACAATGCATTATCATTTGCCTCTCTTCTCTAAGTCCAGGGCAGGCTTTGCCACTGCAGTTCTGCAGGGCCTTATAGCCGATCCTAATGCGATTTAGTTCCAATCCTCCCATCCATAGCTTTGGGATTCTACCCAAATGTAATGGCTGCAACAGTGAAACACGAAGAACATAGTACAGTTGTGTACACTTACCATAAATGTAGATGTTAGAGTGTATTCACTGTTGCAGTCCAGGTTACCCACCCGCCATCCCTCTTTTTTTCTAGAACTTCTCTTTCCTTCACTATATTCTAAAGCCTTTTTGGTCCACTTGCTTTTTAGATGAAGGTAAAGTTTATGTTGCTAAAAGTGCATTTACATATATATTGCTGTTTATTAATATATATGTACTTAGCTTTAGTTGAAGACTTTTGTTCTGAAACTCTAATGCGAAAATTTCAGGAGTCGACCGCCCGGCACTTGCATTCTGCTTCTGCTTAGGGCACCGCGCAGCAAGAAAGACTGAATAAAATGGCGTCGGCTGCATGTTTTATATCCCCCTGACAACCTGACTTCATGGAAGAGGAGACAGCAACCAACGCAGGACCCAAGACTTTGTTATGCAGGCCGACTGAGGGCAACCTGCCAGCAGATTACCCAAATGTAATGACTGCAACAGTGAATACACTCTAACATCTACATTTATGGTAAGTGTACACAACTGTACTTTCTATCTGGACAGGACTAAGCCTTTCAGGAAATCTGACCAGCTGCTAGTCAGCTTTGCTGCAGGGGCAGACGGCAAGGCCATTTCAAAGCAAACCATTTCTAAATGGATAACACACTGCATCCATTTCTGATGCAAACACCATGGGAAACCTGCCCCAGAGGGGATCAGAACACTTTCCACTAGGGCTACATCCTGGAAGCTGCAACCTGGAGCTCTGTATACACTTTCACCAAGCATTACCACTTGCCTATCTTTTCTAAATCCAGAGCTGGATTTGCCACAGCAGTCTTACAGGGTCTGATTGCCAGCCCTAATACTTAACTACCTCCACCCATCCTCAGCTTTGGGAATCAACCCAAATATGGTGACTGCAACAGTGAAACACGAAGAACATAGTACAGTTGTACACTTACCATAAATGTAGATGTTGGAGTGTATTCACTGTTGCACTCCTGGTTACCCTCCCTCCAGCCCCCTGACTTCTCTTTGTTTCTACCTATGTTTTTTGTTTGGCATATTGTATATCATTGGTATTTGCTTTTTTCTGGGGGTGTTCCATACCATGTAATTGCTTCCTATTCTGGGGGCTCCTGATATCTTGGGCAAGAAAAACTGATGTAATGGTTTCTGCTGCATGTTTTATACCGCTGACGTCCTGGAAGAAGCGACAGCATCCGATGCAGAAATCCCAAGACTCTGGTATTCAGGCTGACTGAGGGCTACCTGCAGGCAGATAACCCAAATGTGATAACTGCAACAGTGAATACACTCGAACATCTACATTTATTGTAAATGTACACTATATTTTATCCCTGCAGGGTTTTCTTTTTTGAGTCTCTTGCTAGAATGTGCCAGTGTTTTCAGTTGGAAAACACAAACGTTTCTCAGTCCGCTAAAATAATAATGTGTTGTAACAGAAGGATTTTCCAGCTCCCATACTTATTTCTTCTCTTCTGAATGCTTTAGAGGATGTGTGTTGTACTGACTGCAATGTTCCCGATAGCTAGATGTCCCTAAAAAATTCAGATAGAATGTACAAAGTTCCTCAGTTTTTTAAAATATTTATTTTCCCAAACTTCACCCAGCAGCTATAGCTCTAGTTGATCCCACTACTGATAAGCACCTAGTCTATTCCATTCCTACTGTTTCTGATTAGGATGGGAAAATTATTGATTGGTATGGGAGAAAGGTCTTTACTTCTGCAACTTTGATTTTAAGAATTTTGAATTGTTAGGCTCATATATTAATGTTTGATTTAACTAATTGTGAACATATGAGGATTGTTTATCTGCAATTTGAGTATGACACTGATACTACTTCCAGGGCTATGGCCACAGGTACTGCCTTGAGGAGGTATGCATGGTTGCATTCTCAGAACTGCCCAGATGATGAAAAAGAGATTTTAAATTCAACCTTAGTTAGAGATTTAGTGTTTAGGTCCTCTGCTGCAGAGGTGATCAAAAAGTGTGATCATAGGAGGTTACTAGGCTAATGACCCTAGGGCCCTTACAACCCTAGCCAAGTTTTACCCTTACTTCCACGATTAGCACCTGTCACCTCTGTTCAAGATAGACATAGATGGAACCACTGGGGTGAATTTACAGTTACCCATCCAATCATCCAGATTGCGTTTGAAGAGGGCCAGTGAGGTGCTCTGCTCGACATGAAGGGTGAGTTTGTTCCAAAGGTGTGTGAACTTCTGGGAGACAAATCTGTCCCTCCAGCAAGTTCTGTGTTGCCACATACCTGTTGGTTAATGCCATTAGAGCGAGTAATCCATGTATCATTTGAATTGGGGATATGCAACATTTCCAGTAAAGCAGGATCAAAGATTTCCTTATACCCAAGGTAGAGATTGCCTCTGAGTAGTCTGTATGAAACAGAATAAAGTGACAATGATTTCAGATGATCATTGCAGGACAGATGCTGAAGACCTTGAATTTTCCTTGTGGAGAACCTTTGTGGTCTCTCCAATTGCTGCAGGTGCTTGGAAAGATACATACCAAAAGGGGCATTGTACTCCATTATTGACATGATAGGGAAGTTCTAATTTCTTTTTTTCTGGAGCCAATGTCCTCACTTATGAGATGAGCAATATAGAATGCCCTTCTTACCACTGTGGAGACATGGTGATCAAAGCTAAGGTTGCTGTCAACCTGTGTTCCCAGGTCTGTCACCACTGAGTGCGTTCTTAGGGTGTTATTGAAGTGGTAGTTAGCAGGAACATCACTCTTACTGAAAGGGATGGTAATACATTTATTTTTTTAAGACTCTCTTGTAGGATGTTGACATCATTTGGAGATTCTGTGACCACTCCCAGTTTGCAGTCATCAGCAAACTTTGTCAGCCACAGACCTTTAGGTTTAGCTTGCACTGCTGAGAAAGATTCCAGACAGTAGAGGTCCCTGGACAGATCCATGTGGAACACCACTGGTTACAGGCCTGCTGTCGGAGGTGGATTCTGCTATTTTAATGATATGGTTTCTATCAGTGAGCAAGTTAACGACACATCTAATGATATACGGGTTGATATCTAGCTGGGTGAGTTTAATTATGCCTGAGTGGGGGGATAGTATCAAAAGCCTTGGCTAACTCTAGGTAAGCTGTATGCACAGATTTCCTGTCATCAGCGGCCTTGGTGACTGTCTTGAAGAAGTCCACCAGGTTTAACAGGCATGATCTCCATTTGACAAATCCAAATTGAGTAGGGTCAAGTGTTTGAAGGCTACCAATATCTTTGTTGATAAGGTCTATGACGATTCCCTCCATGGCCTTGCAGATGAGGCTTGTCAGGCTAATAGGTCTAATAGTTCCTGGGGTCAGAGGAAGCACCACCTTTGTGCAAGGGGATAACTTTTGCCTTTTTCCATTCAGCAGCAATGAAGCCAGCGCTTAGACTATGATTGAAAAGAGTACCCAATGGTGTTGCTAATTCTTGTTTTAGCCCATGTAGGATGCAGCCTGGGATGTTATCAGGTCTCATGGATGTTGTGTTTTTGACCTTAGAGAGTGTGTTCATGACCTGCTCTCTAGAGATGCACGGTAGAGGACAGGTGGTAGGGTTGTCTTGGGGTAAGTGTGGCAGGGACAGGGGAGTGTCACAGAACCCGTTGGCTAACAGGTTAGCAGTGTCCACAGGCTTGGTATTTGTGGTATCATTAACTACCAGTTCGGCACAAATCTGGGCCTTTCCTTTTAGGTTACGGATGTTACTAAAGAATGCCTTATGGCTGTCCTTAGTTGAGGAAGCTAATTTGGATTCATAGTTAGCTTTGGAAAACTTCACAAGAAGTCTTATTTGCTTGTTTAAGCTGAGGAGGGAGTGTTTCCAGTTTAGGGCTCACTCCCTGTTGCTCTTAACAATTTATTCCTCCTATTTTAAAGCTTGTTAATGGCAGTTGTCCACCAGACAGGTTTGCTCCTCCTTGAGGAGCTTGTTTTGATCCTATTGGGTATGGCCGAGTGAATGCAGTTGTTCAGGTGTTGTATAAAAGATTTTTGTAGAACTCTGTGTAGTTGCCAGTTCCATCTGAGGGGGAGGAGGTGCAGTGAAGCTGTTGATACCTTCCCATAAGAGGTTATAATCTGCTTTGGAGAAGTTTTTAGTTTAGTTGTTGCTGGGGCAGGTGTGATAGTAACTTTCAATGAGACTGATTTTATGGTATTAGGCGCTGCCATGGTGTAGCGGTAGCGTTGTTGCCTCATAGCAAGAGGTTCTCCAGTTCGATTCTCGGCTGAGATGCCTTCTGTGCAGGGTCTGCATGTCATTCCTGCATTCATGTGGGTTTCCTCCGGGTGCTCCGGTTTCCTCCCACATTGCAAAAAAATATGTGTCTAGAGCGTTTCGCTCCAGGCCTTCGCTGAAAATTGGCTTCGTTCCAAGTCGGACTTTCCCGGTAAACAGATGTTAAAATAAAAAAAAATACCCATCTCCATTAGTTTTCATGTCATCAGTTTTTGGTCTGAACGTGTGGAAGGAGGTGTAGCCCGATATGGCTGGGGTGCTCTCCACAGCCTTGAACCAGGGCTCCGTGACTGTGCAAATGTCTGTGTTCCAAGGTGAGGACTGCTTCCAGTAAATGTAGTTTCATGTTAAGACTCCTAGCGTTTAGCAGCAAAACCATGAGCTGTGATGAAAATGGCAAGCCTGTCCAGGGAATCTCTGAAGATTTTTCATCCCTCCTTTTCCAAAATTTCTAAGGGATTTTCTATATTCTGCTTTTGCCAGAATTGGAGGAGGCGAAACAGTCTCAACAAAATGCAAGTAAATAGACATTTTAAAAAGAAATGGCAAGGGGGTTCTGAAAAGATGTCTGTCTAGTACCTTCCCAAACCAAGGACAACCCAACAAGTCTGACTGACTGTTAGAGTTTGTGATCACCTCCTACCATGGGTCCTCCCCCCCCCCCCCCCAGAAAGTCTGAATCTACATTTTTCTGTTTGGCAACAAATCGTGTCAGACGAATGGGTTCTGAAAATCATTCATCAAGGTTACATTTGGCAGTGGAAAGAAATTCCTCCTTTTCAGGGGGTCATTCCTCGTCCTCCCAATCACGTTAATTTGTTTCCATCTGTTCTTCATCACATGCTGTGCCAAAGAGTGATAGAACCAGATGTCCTTCAAGAATGCAACTGCAGTCATAACATATGGGTTGTCCTGCCTCTGGCAGCCCTCGGTCGGCCGAATTCCAAAGTCTGGGTCCGGCGTCGGCTGGTGTCGCCTCCTCTCCGATGTCACAACGGCTGGAGTATAAAGGCATCGGCCGACGCCATCTTCTCCAGTCTTTCTTGCCGCACAGTGCCCGAAGCAGAAGCAGTTCGCAAATGCCGGTCAGTCAGCTCCTGTGTTTTTCAGTACCGAAGTCATCTAAAAGCCAAGTACCCCGTTGGGGAAGATTTATTCTTGCCTCAGCCGATGTCAGAACAAATTGAGAAAGTTAATAATTGTTTGTCTTGTGGTAAACAAATACCTCATAAGGACTTCCATTCTCTCTGCCTTCCCTGCCTGGGCCCAGACCACGACGTCTCGGCCTGTGCTGCCTGTGCCTGCTTTAATAAGCGCATTCTCAGGCGCCGGGCAGAATTCGCCGAGGACTTCTTCGGTGAGTCTTTTGCGTATATCATGCCATCGGATCAACCGACAACCCAATCTGCTAAAAAACGCAAGGACCGGGACCGACATCCTCGGCCTGCGTCCACTACCGATGTTTCTCCTAAACCCTCTGCTAGCACTCCGGTTCCTTCGGAAGTGGTAAATCTACCGCTCCAGGCCGACGACTCAGCGTTAACACTACCTTCGGTCTCTGAGATCTCTCCGGTGCCGGTTGTTGATTTTCCTCCGGAAACCGAAGATGTCCTTCAAGGATGCATCTGCAGTCATAACATATGGGTTGTCCTGCCTCAGGCAGCCCTGTGGTCGGCCGGATTCCAAAGTCTGGGTCTGGCCTCGGCTGATGTCGCACTTTCCCAGACGTCAGAGCTTCTGGGGTATAAAGGCATCAGCCGACGCCATTTTCCTCAGTCTTTCTTGCCGCGCGGTGCCCGAAGCAGAAGCTGTTCGCAAGTGCCGGTCGGCCAGATCCAGAGATTTCAGCTACCGAAGACTTCTAAAAAAGCTAAGTACCTCGTTGGGGACTCTTTCTTGCCTCAGCCGATGTCAGACAAAGTAAATAATTGTTTAACTTGTGGGAAACAAATACCTCATAAGGATTTCCATTCTTACTGCCTTCCTTGCTTAGGCCCAGACCACGACGTATCAGCTTGTTTAGCCTGTGCCTCCTTCAACCGACGGACTCTTAGACGTCGGTCGGAGTTTGCAGAAGAGTTTTTTGGATCCGCTTTTGCATATAATATGCCGTCGGAGACTCCGACTACACATTTAGCCAAAAAATGCAAGGAAAAGGACCGACACTCGCGGCCCACGGTTTCGGCTGAAACCATGGTTAGGCCTTCCGCGAGTCTCTCTGTTTCGGCTGAAACAGAGTCCTCGGTTCTTACTTCTGCCGAAATCATACCTTCGACAACCGAGGCCAGAGAGACCCCGGCTGAGTCGGCTACAGAAATCCCTACCGAAGAAGCAAGCGCACAAGAATTGTCCGACACCATCCCATTGGACATTTCTACTCCTGCACGTGGGGCAGCTAGGCCCCCTGCTTCTATGTCTATTAAGGCCTTCTCCAGGGCTAAAGCAGCTAAAATTTCAAAGGCTTTACCTGCAAAATCTACCTCTGAGACCTCCCTCAAGTTCTCAGATTCTCAGCCTTGCTGAGGACCTTATATCTCTGATTAGGGGTTCCCAACCTCACCCAGACAGGGCCTCTCAACCTCCTCCTGACAAAAGGCCTAGGACTGTACCCCCTGAGCCTCTCTCCTCTGATTACTCCTCGGATGGATCTGATTTATCAGACCATCAGGAAGGGCCATACTCACCTTATGAGGATTCAGATGCAGAGGACTCTATTCCTTCTGCCTCCCGTCCAGAAGAATTTTCCTTTGGGGAGACTTTACACTCAATGAGGGAACACTTTCAATGGCAGGGTCAGGACATCTCTGATTCTAGAAAAAGACTTAGGACCTTTTTACACTTGCCACAGCATAGGCCTTTAGCCATACCACCTGTGCTAACAGTAGTTGATGATGCATATAATGATGTCAGTTCTGCCCCTGATTCTCTTCCCCCGGCCCCTGCCAAACCTGACCGATATTACAGGGCCCCGGATTCTCACTTTCACTTGTATAAAGCCCATGCTGCAGACCCAGAAACTATTTCTCAGGGCCCAAAAGGTGTTGCAGCTGCCACTGCCAAAAAACCCCTACCCTCTGAAAGGGAGTCAAGAGCATTAGAGAGATGGGGAAAAAAGGTTTATACATCTGCTACTCTTTCTGCCAGGGCTTTAAACTGTCAATTCCATATGATAGAGTACCAGGAATATTTGTTAGATCAGCTGAATAAAAAGCTTTCTTCTCCTGAACCTTTAGACCGTAAGTCCCTTCAGGATTTGGTACACAACTCTCAGCAGGTCAGTAATCATTTCTTAAAATGTGGCTATGATGCACTGGAGGCTTCATTTAGATCAGCTATGACTGGAGCAGTAATTCAAGGCATGCCTGGCTAAAAGAGCAATCCTTGCCAGACCATGTCAAGGCTAAACTCCTAGATGCTCCAATGGAGAAACAAAGTTTATTTGGCTCCCCTGCACAGGAGATTCTAAAGAAAGTGGAAGAAAAAGCAAAATCTGTGCAAACAGTAAAGGATTTTCTGCAGGTCCAACCTCCGAGGTTCAGCAGAAACTGGCCTTCAAAGAATTGGTCCTTTCCAGACACCTCCAGAGCACAGAGGGGCAGGAATAGACGACCAAGAGGCAGAGGTCAATCAAAGGGTGCCTACAGGGGTTGTCAGTGGCAACCTGCCAACCAGAGGAGTACTGCCACAGCTACAACTACAACCACTTCCACAGGACAGACACAATGACTTGGCTCTGATTCCGCCTACCAGGGAACAAGTGGAAGCACCCTTGGGCGGAAAGTTGGCTTTATTCTCGAAAAATTGGCATTGCATTACAAAAGACAAATGGACATTGCAAACAATAGACAAAGGATACAGGTTTCACTTCCACACTTTACCAAAAAAGAGCGGAATGCCAAACCTTCCACCAAACCAGAAGCCAGCAGCTCTAAGGCAAATCAACAGTTTACTTCAGATGAAAGCAATAGAAAGGGTACCACCTATGGAACAAGGCCAAGGATTTTACTCCAGACTATTCCTTGTACCAAGAAAAGAAACCCAATGGAGGCCTATTCTCGACTTGTCCGCACTAAACACATATCTCATTGTGCCAAAATTCAAAATGCTGACCCTACAGCAACTTCTTCCCATGTTGGGCAAGGAGTCTTGGCTGGTGACTCTAGATCTCAAGGAGGCATACCTGCACGTCCCTATACGACCAGATTGCAGAAGACACCTCAGATTTCTTGCAGGATCAGAGCATTATCAATTCTCAGCATTGCCCTTTGGCTTATCTACTGCGCCCAGAGTATTCACGAAATGCCTGGCATCAGTAATTGCACATTGCAGGCTTCAGGGAATTCAAATCTACCCATACCTGGACGACTGCCTAATACAAGCGGACAAGACGACAAAACTAATAAAGGATTTGGCCTATGTCATACACCTGTTACAGCCTTGGGATACACAGTCAACATCCAAAAGTCAAGACTAGTGCCATCCCAAAGGATAACATTTTTGGGTGCGGATCTGGACACAATAACTCAGATGGTTTTCTCACAGAAGAAAAACAAAAGCAACGCCCAGTCTACTTCATGGCTTTGACAAGACAAACTCGGCTTACTGCAAGGAAAGTCCTGCAGGCCCTGGGTTACATGGCATCCTGCATAATCTTGATCACGCATGCCAGGCTGCATATGAGGAAATTGCAGTGGTACCTAAGGAATGTATGGTCTCAACACAGACACAGTCTAGAAACCATGATACCAATCATTCCATGCCTGAAAAAGGAATTCCTGTGGTGGGCTCAGGCCTGCCAGACCAACAGAGGGCTGCCTTTCAACAAACCACAACCAAGGCAGACCATCACCACGGACGCCTCAGACCTAGGATGGGGAGCACACATGGAAGACAAGTGTATCCAAGGCCTATGGTCTCAAGACCAGCTGAATTTGCACATAAACCTAAAGGAGATGCTGGCAGTGAAGCATGCAATCGAGGCATTCAAAACATTCCTCCAGCAAGGACATCTGCTGATAAGGACAGACAATACCACAGTCATGTGGTACATAAACAAATAGGGAGGCACACATTCCTACCCTCTGTGCCGGATGGCAATGGATCTGTGGAACCTAGGCCTAAATCTCAACATCCAACTGCAGGCCAAATTCGTACCAGGAAAAGAGAATTTGCTAGCAGACAGCTTAAGCAGAACTACCACGGATGCTCACGAATGGATGCTGCATCCACACATCTTCAAAATCATAACAAACAAATGGGGAATGCCAGAGATAGACCTGTTCGCCTCCCCACTCAACCACCGACTGAACAAATTCTGCTCAAGAGTATACCACCCACAAGCCTGGAGGGTGGACTCCCTGTCTTTCAGCTGGAAGGCACTAACAGTGTATGCTTTTCCACCTCTCCCATTGATGTACAAAGTTCTACTGAAGATCAGGGAGGAACAGCCAAAGATGATTCTGATAGCTCCAGACTGGCCAAGGCAGCATTGGTATCCGCTACTGAGAAGCATGTCTCGGACGAACCCATGGCCTCTACCCCTATGGCCTTTACTTCTAACGCAGAACAACTACAAGATCCTGCATCCAAACTTGAAAACACTGCAGCTAACTGCCTGGAAAATTGCTTAAAACAAAACCAAACTGTTTTATCTCGGAGGGTCAAGGACATTATCCTGGAGGCTCGCAGACCCTTCACAAGAAAAACTTACTCAGCAAAATGGAAAAGATTCCTCATTTGGAGTGCATCAAAAGGTACAAATGTCACACTGGCAAACCTAGCACACATCCTAGAATACTTAGCAGAATTGTTCCACAATGGCCTGTCCTATTCTTCCATTAAGATTCATGCTTCAGCAATTTCAGCAGAGTACAACATGGATCCTCCTATCTTCTCTCACCCACTCCTCAGACAATTTTTAAGAGGGATCAAAAATGTAAAACCTCCAAGGAAACCTCCTCTGCCTACATGGGATCTCAACTTTGTGCTGGAAAAATTAACACTACCCCTTTTGAACCAGCAGCATCAGCAGACTTACAGTTCTTATCTTGGAAAACTGCTTTCCTTCTAGCAATCACTTCAGCAAGAAGAGTATCTGAGTTACAGGCACTAATGGCAGTGCAGCCTTTCCTTATTTTTCACCAGGATAGAGTGTCTCTGAGAACCAATCCTACTTTCATACCAAAGGTGGTATCCAGGGTATCCTTGAACCAAGCTATTCATTTGCCTACGTTCTTCCCTAACCCACAGAACAGGGGGGAAAAACTATTGCACACCCTGGATGTACACAGACAACTACGCTACTATCTGGACAGAACTAAAACCAGCAGAAAAACTGACCAACTTTTTGTAGCATATGCAACTGGAGTGCAAGGAAAAGCAATATCCAAACAGACAATTTCAAAATGGATAGGAAATTGCATTTGATTCTGCTACTCTTTTCATGGAAAGACAACTCCTGAAAATATCAGGCCTCACTCCACAAGAGCCACGGCCACCACTACAGCTTTCCTAAGAGGGGTGGCTACCAAGGACATTTTAGAAGCTGCTACTTGGAGCTCCGTGCATACATTTGCCAAGCATTACAGTCTACCTTTATACTCCAGATCCCAAGCAGGTTTTGCAACTGCAGTTTTACAGGGGATCTTAACTACACCATCATTATCTTAGTACCTCCTCCCCCAGTTAGGCTATGGTATTCTACCCATATGTTATGACTGCAGTTGCATCCTTGAAGGACATAGTACAGTTTTGTACATACCATAAATGTAGATGTCCGATAGGTATGCATCTGCAGTCAGGATTACCCACCCTCCTTCCCCTCTGTGGTATTCCTAGGGTGCTTACCCCTCTTTCAGCTAGCTGGGGGAATCTATTATGGTGTATTTGTTTATATGTATATATGTATATATATTTTGTGTGCTACTGTTTGGAATTTTCAATATTTATCCAAATTTAGCCTTCCTAGAGGGTACCTGGCATCTGGGGCAAGAAACACTGAGGAAAATGGCATCGGCTGATGTCTTTATACCCCAGAAGCTCTGACGGGGAAAGTGCGACATCAGCCGAGGCCAGACCCAGACTTTGGAATCTGGCCGACCGAAGGGCTGCCTGAGGCAGGACAACCCATATGTTATGACTGCAGATGCATACCTATCGGACATCTACATTTATGGTAGGTACAAAACTGTACATCTGAAGTAGGAGATTCATTTGTCTGCAACCTGTGGGTTATGGATCCGATATCGGATCCGAACCGGCATGGTTTACCAGCTATGGATCCAAGCTCTCAGCTCCTCCCCTCACCCATAATGCCCTGCTCTACCCTCATGACCTCAGATCTCGTTTGCCGCGCATGGTGACTGGATTGGTTTCTATAGCTCTCAGCTAAGTGCTAGTTTTCTAACTGTTAATTCAGAGTTTTTGAAGTTTTTTGTTCAGATTTGTGTGAAAGTTTAGGTATTCCTCTTTGATAGTTTACTTTAGAGTTAAATTAAGTAATTTTTTTTCCCTCCCCTCGTTATTGGCGTAGTGTGTGTGTGTGTGTGTTGGGCCTGTGTGTGTACTTTGTTTTAGTTACTTTAGTTAGTAGCTTGTTTATAGATTGGGATGGCTGAACAGCCCAAATCTATATTTTCTAAATGCTCCGAGTGTGGCCATAAGCTTTCCCCGGCTGATGGCCACACTCGGTGTGTTAGGTGCCTGGGGGTTGAACACCTCACATCTGGATGCTCCATTTGTGCAGGCTTCAACCCCAGGGCACTGAAGGAGCGGAGGTCCAAGCTTGTCTTGGCTCGCCTTTGACCCCCGGACTCGGCTCCGACCTCCGCTCCTTCGGGAGTAACCGTGGTTTCGGTTCTTCCCTCAGTGGCACCCCTCCTCCTCCTGGGACTCAACCTCCCGTTTCTGGAGAGGAGAGGATGCTAGAAAAAGGACCGGAGGAGAAGCACCTAGCGGCGGGCGAGACCTCTGTTTCGCCCCGCCAGCCAAGCGGTTTCTCCCCGGCTCCGTTGGCTCGGTCTCCTCCTTCGGCTCCGGTCCCCAGTGTGCTTTCACCGGGTCCTGAGGAGGAGGAGACCCGATCTCCGTCGAGGCTATCGAGGAGGCACTCCAGGCCTACCTCGGTAGCCTCGTCGAGATCTACATATAGCCTTTCGGATGCTGATCTGGACCGGATGATGAGAAGATTCATCCAGGCCCAGATGCAGATGGGAGTGCTCTTGCCTCCCCCCCCTCTGGGGGGAGCTCAACACCCTTTTCAAACCTATTGCTCCTTCTCCGACCCGCTATCCGGGTTCGGAGCAGCTGGAGCCGAGCAGCTTCAGAGCCGGGGGTGGGTCGGCGCCGATAGTACTTGGTACTTCGGATCCGACCCTGCCCTCGAGTGCGTCGGATCCGACATATCGGAGCCTGGAACCCCGCCTCGGATCCACGGGGGTCAGTGCTCGCCGGCGCCGTATGTGTCGGAGCGCACTGTCCCTTCGGATCCGAGCGCTTCGGCGCCGGCTCCGATCCACTCTTCGGACCCGAGGGGGAGCCGATTGTCGGATCCTTTGGTCGAGGTCGGCTCCCCTTCGGCGTTTGATGTAGTGGAGAGGGCCCTGTTGAGGGTCTCCGGACCCCCGGCACTTGTTCCGGCTCCGTCCCGCGCTCCCTCTGCACTGGGCCAGGCTTCCACCATCCGGCCCCTGGGACAGCCCGCTTCTGTGCCCCAAGTTGCTCCAGTGGAACATGTTACTGCTTGCGAGGACTCCTCTGACAGCCCCCCAGAGGATGTCCCTCGCAAGCATTCGTGCAAAAGGAGGCACATTGACTCCCCCGATTCTCTCACGGAAGACACGGACTTGGAGGAAGGGGAAGGCTCCCCACGGTCACCCCCCGAGGATGTCTCATTTGGAGACATCATGGAAATGCTCCGTATAAGGGGGAGGTCTGCCCCAAGTCTTCCTCGGACGAGTCCGTGTTCTTGGAGGCATTTGAAGCGGGCCCGTCTACCTCTTGGGTGTCCCCTCCTGCCGACCCCCTGGTGGACCTTATTACCACCAGGGCGTGGAAGGAACCGGACACCGTGGAGCCAATTCCTAAGAGGCCCGATAGGATCCTTAGCCCACCGTCCGACCGTGCCCATTGGAGTAAGGGGCCTCCGGTAGATGCCATGTTGACGGTGGCGGCCACCAAGAGGGAACTGGCTCAGGAGAGTCCCTCTGTCCATCCCCCGAGCAAGGAGTCTCAGATGATGGACCGCTTGGGGAAGCGGATGTTTAGTTCAGCGACCTTCTCGGTAAGGGCGCTGAACTACTTGGCACATGTCATTAGGATGCAGCGAGATCTCATTAAAGAATACGCTGCATCTCCCCCAGAGTCCATTTCGGAGGAGGACAGGGTTCTGCACTCCAACCGTATGGCCACTCTTAGGTCAGTTACTAATACCTCTATGCGGCTACTCTCCCACGCAACGGAAGGCGCCGCTAGAGCTGCGGGGACAGGACTAGTCACTAGACGTCAGGCCTGGCTCCGTCACTGCATTTTCTGAGCCCTTCAAAGCGTCATTTGCGACGCCTTTGATGGTTCTGCTCTTTTTGGCAAAACCGTTCGCAAGACGTTGACCCAGAGCGAGAAGGACGGGAAGACGCTGTCTGCCGTCGGAATCCGCTTCTCTGCACCCCAGAGGCCCTACTCTAGGAACCAAAAGGGTCAGAAGAAGATGTGGTTCCGGAAGTCGCAGCAGTCCCAGCCTGCTCCGGACAACCAGTCCTTCCGTGGCAGAGGAGGACAGGGAGGACGCCACCCTAGAGGCAGAGGGGCTCCCAGAAACTTCGGGTCCAGGGAACCTTTCTCTGAACGGCCCGCAGCAACCCTGAGGGGTTGCCCGACTGCTCCCCTCTGGGGGCAGTCGGGGGACGTTTTTCGGGGCACCTAGCGGCATGGGAGTCCATAACATCAGACCGCTGGGTTCTCCAAATCATATCCAGAGGATATCGCATCCCCTTCCTTCACCTTCCAAAGTTGAAGTCCCTCCCAGACGTCCCACCAGGTCAATGGGAGGCCGCTTTGGCAGAAATTGGCCATCTGCTAAAGAAAAGAGCCATCCAGCCCGTCCCCCCAGACCAGATCGGATCAGGGTTCTACTCCAGGTTCTTTTTAGTGCCAAAAGACGGGGAACTAAGACCAATCCTAGACCTCTCTCTCTTGAATCTGGCAGTCCCCAAAGAAAAATTCCGAATGGTCACTCTGCAATCTATTCTCCCCCTTCTGGGAGAAAATCACTGGATGTGCTCGATAGACCTCAAGGACGCGTACTACCACATCCTGATGGACAGGCTCCAGGAGGTTCCTCCGCTTCGGCTGGGAGCCAGTCACTACCAGTTCGGGTCCTTCCCTTTGGTCTCACCACAGCCCCCAGGGTGTTCACCAAAGCATTACCCGTGGTAGCGGCCCACCTACGGCTCCACGGGGTGCAGATGTTTCCCTACCTGGACTACTCCCTTCTTACCGCCCAACAAGGCATCTACTTTTATTGGCCTTGAGACTCCTTTCTCCATCTTGCTCCTTTTCTGGGCATCACAATAAATACAAAGAAATCCAACCTGGCGCCCACACAGCTCTTAGATTTTATAGGGGCCAGACTAGACACAAGGAGTTTACGAGCCTTCCTCACTGCGGACAGAGTTCAAAATCTGCAGCTCCAGGTGCGGGCCATTCTCCACTCAAGTTCTGTTCCGGCGGAGTTGGTCCTGAGGGCTCTAGGGTCCATGGCATCTGCTATAGCACTTCTTCCGCTTGCCAGGCTCAATATGCGCATTCTACAGTGGACGCTCTTAGTACAGTGGTCATACCTTGCTCCCCATGCATCATCCCATTGCGATCAGCAAGGCTTGCAAGCGGTCCCTCTTGTGGTGGCTTCACTCCCCGGATCTCCACAGGGGCCGCCCATTTTGTGCTTCTCCCCCTCTCGCCACGGTGACCACGGACGCCTCCCGCCTCGGGTGGGGGCACTTTGGGCGGACCGTCCAAGGCACGTGGGACGATTCAGAGACCTTACTGCATATCAATGTTCTAGAGATGAGAGCAGTGCTCTTAGCGTTGCTAGCACTTCAAGACTTTCTTCCCTTGGGAACAATTGCGATTCAATCGGACAACATGTCTGTGGTCTGGTACATCAACAAGCAAGGGGGAACAAGGTCTTACCCTCTTTGTCGAGAAGCCATGAGAGTTTGGGAATGGGCAATCTCCACCAACCGCTTTCTAATAGCAACGCACATTCCGGGTCGGTCCAACATCCTAGCGGACAAGCTCAGTCGCACCATTCTGACCCCTTACGAGTGGTCTCTCAATTGTCGAGTAGCGGAACGCATATTCGCACGGTGGGGAACCCCTTCATGCGATCTTTTTGCCTCTCCCTCAAACGCCAAGTGCGACAGTTTTTTCGCTCTGATACCTCCTCCCGGACGTTCCCCAAGAGACGCTCTGGTGCATGCTTGGCCACCCGGTCTTCTGTATGCTTATCCACCCTTGCCTCTGATGCTCCAAGTTCTTCAGAAAGCCTCTCGGGTGGGTTGCAGAATGATTCTCATTGCTCCGTTTTGGCCTCGACAGATCTGGTTCCCCTTCCTAAGGTCTCACTCGGTGAATCCTCCTTGGATTCTAGATCCCATCCCGGATCTGATATCCCATCCATCCTGCATTCCTCCTCCGAATCGGGACAACCTGAAGCTGACCGCTTGGCTGCTCCAGTTCCACTCTTGATCAGGACTCCCGGTATTTCGTCACCTGTTAAGGCAATTTTGGTGGCAGCTCATAAACCATCCACTAGAAAGGTTTACCGCAGCAAGTGGAAACGTTTTTCTTTGTGGGCGGAGCGGCAAGGCCTGAATCCCTTCACGGTTCCTCTTCCATTAGTGCTTGACTTCCTAACCACTCTCTTTAACGATGGTGCCAGCAGTTCCACAGTCAAAGTACAACTGGCTGCTATTTCTCATTATCACATTGGCCATGACTCTAATCCTCTTATGGCAGCCAAATTGTGTAAGATTTTTCTCAAAGGAACTTTTCTTCTCAGGCCCCCTATAAAACAAGCGGTTCCTCCTTGGGACCTCTCTCTGGTTCTACAGGCCTTGACCGCCCCCCCTTTCGAGCCAGCGGCTACGGTGGATCTCAAATTCTTGTCCTACAAGACAGCCTTTTTGGTAGCCATTACATCGGCCAAGAGAGTTTCTGAGCTTCAAGCATTGTCAGCTAAACCTCCTTACTTGGTATTTCATCCGGACCGTGTCTACCTCAGGACCAACCCGTCCTTTCTTCCTAAAGTCGCTTCTGAAGCAAACATCAATCAGTCCATTAACCTCCCTGTTTTCTTCCCTAAATATGAAAACAAAGGTGAATATAAGCTCCATTCATTAGATGTTCACAGGCAACTTAGATTTTATCTGAACAGGACGGCTGGTCATAGGCAATCCGACCAGTTGTTTATTTCCTTTGCAAAATTCAATTTGGGCAAGCCAATTTCTAAAGTTTCTCTGTCCCGCTGGATTTCACAGTGCATCTTATTGGCTTATCAAGCTTCAGGAAGGCCCGCACCGGAGGGTGTACACGCCCATTCAACCCGGTCAGTATCTACCTCGGCAGCCTTTAAGGCTAGGATTCCTCTAGATGATATTTGTGCAGCAGCCACGTGGGCTTCATCTCATACTTTTATTTCCCACTATAAGTTGGATCTTGCATCTAGGGTAGAGCATCATTTGGCTCTGCGGTGCTCCGGAATATCCTTCCATGATGGCCGCCCAAGATTCAGGTAGCTGGGGACTCTGTCCCACAGGTTGCAGACAAATGAATCTCCTACTTCAGATTTAGAAGTTATGTACTCACCATAACGTTCCATCTGAGTAGGTGTATTCATTTGTCTGCAACCATCCCGCCCTCCTATCCCCCTGGCCTTTCAGTTTCCTGCATATGGTGTGTTACCCTTTTCAGGGTGTTTTTTTGCTATTGGCAAACTCGATCTGAGGTCATGAGGGTAGAGCAGGGCATTATGGGTGAGGGGAGGAGCTGAGAGCTTGGATCCATAGCTGGTAAACCATGCCGGTTCGGATCCGATATCGGATCCATAACCCACAGGTTGCAGACAAATGAATACACCTACTCAGATGGAACGTTATGGTGAGTACATAACTTCTAATTTCTGGATCTACCCGACACCATTCCTGTGGACAAAGTAACGCCTGCACGTGGGGCTGCTAGGCCTCCTGTATCCATGTCCATCAAGGCCTTTGCACGTGCTAAGGCCGCCAGTCAGGCCAAGGCCCATCCTAAACCTGCCCAGGCCCCTTCTTCTTCTGATAAGCAGATCATGTCTCTGGCTGCAGATCTTATTTCCCTTATCAGGGGGTCTCAGCCTCATCCGGACAGAGGTTCTTAGCCACCTGCAGAGAAAAGGCCTAGAACTGAGCAGGTGGACGACCTCTCCTCGGATGAAGCCTCTGGGGATTCTGAGCATTCTGATACTCAAGATGAACCCTTCCTGGCCTACGAGGACTCTGATGCTGAGGAATCAGTTCCCTCTGCCTCCCCTCCAGAGGATTTCTCATTTGGGGAAGTTCTGCATTCCATGAGGGAACATTTTCAATGGCAGGGTCAGGAATTCTCTGACTCCAGGAAAAGGCTTCGTACTTTCCTCAAGCTTCCCCAGCACAGACCTTTGGCTATCCCTCCAGTTATGGATGTTTTGGATGATGTTTTACTCTGATTCCAGTGCCAACCCTGATTCTCTTCCTCCTGCTCCTGTCAAGCCGGACAGATATTATAGGGTCCCTGACACTCACAAGCACCTTTTTAAGGCACACTCTGTGGATCTAGAAACTATTTCACAGGGCCCCAAGGGAGTGGCTTCCTCCAGTGCCAAAAACCCACTGCCAGCTGACAGAGAAGCAAGGTCCCTGGAGAGATGGGGTAAAAAAGTATATACCTCTACTACCCTAGCCATGAGGTCTCTTAACTGCCTTTTTCACATGTTTCAGTACCAAGATTTTCTCCTGGATGATTTACAGAAAAAGTTAGCCTCTCCTGAGCCTATTGATAAAAAGGCACTACAGGATCCTATACATAACACTCAGCAGGTTAATAAGCATTTTCTGCAGTGTGGTTATGATGCACTGGAAGCTTCATGTAGGGCAGCTATGACTGGGGCTGTGATACGTAGACATGCTTGGTTGAAGGATCAGTCTTTGCCTGACCATGTTAAAGTAAAGTTACTGGATGCACCTTTGGAAAAACAAAAGTTTTTTGGTGCTACTGCACAAGATGTATTGAAATCCATAGAGGAAAAAGTAAAGTCAGTACAGACAGTCAAGGATTTCCTTCAGATTCAGCCACCCAGATTCAGCAGAAACTGGCAGTCAAAGAATTGGTCCTTCCCCGGCTCTGACAAGTTTCAAAGGGGAAAAAGCAGACGTGCCAGGGGTAGAGGGCAATACCGAGGATCTTACAGGGGCCGCCACTGGCAACCTCCAAATCAAAGAAGTGGCGCAGACAGTTCAGCTGCACCACAAGGACAATCACAATGACTTCACTTTCGTACCGCCTACAAAGGTTCAAAGAGAAGCACCTTTGGGCGGAAAATTAGCCTTATTCTCACAAAACTGGCATATCTTAACCAAAGACAATTGGATTCTGGATTTGATAGACAAAGGTTACGGATTCCACTTCCACACATTACCAGTAAGACAAGGCATGCCAAACCTGCCACATCATCAAAGGGCAGAGGCACTCACTCAAGTTTCCAAGCTATTAAGTATAAAAGCAATAGAAAGGGTTCCTCCTCAGGAGCAAGGCCAGGGATTTTATTCAAGACTGTTCCTTGTTCCAAGAAAAGAAAACAAATGGAGACCCATACTGGACTTGTCAAATCTAAACACTTTCCTCATTGTGCCAAAATTCAAAATGCGGACGTTGCAGCAACTTCTTCCCATGCTGGGCAAGGGGTCTTGGCTGGTCACTCTGGACCTCAAGGAGGCATACCTGCATATCCCAATCAGACAAAGCTGCAGAAGATACCTCAGATTTCTTGCAGGGACAGAGCATTATCAATTTTCAGCATTGTCGTTTGGCTTGTCTACTGCGCCCAGAGTGTTCACGAAATGCCTGGCATCAGTAGTGGCACACTGCAGACAGCAGGGGATTCAAATATATCCCTACTTGGACGACTGCCTCATACAAGCAGACAACAAACAAACCTTAAAAGGGAATTTGGACTATGTCATGCATCTACTACAGGCCTTGGGATACACAGTCAACATTCAGAAGTCAAAATTACTACCATCCCAACAGATTACATTCCTAGGAGCCAAACTGGACACGGAAACCCAAATGGCCTACCTCACAGAGGAAAAACAACAGCATTTACCAGAGTACTTCAAAGGCCTAGCAAAGCTTTCCCAGCTGACTGCAAGGAAAATCCTGCAGGCCCTGGGTTTCATGGCATCTTGCATCCTTCTGATACCTTTGGCAAGACTTTATATGAGAAAGCTGCAATGGTATTTAAAAAACTTATGGTCTCAACACAGCAACAGCCTAGAGGACATAATCCCACTTATTCCATGCCTGCAGAAGGAATTTCTATGGTGGCCTCAAGCCAGTCAACTAAACAAGGGCATGTCTTTCAACAGACCTCAAGCAGGCCAAATGATCACAACAGACGCCTCAGACCATGGATGGGGGGCGCACATGGAGGGCAGATGCATTCAAGGTCTACGGACGCCAAAGGAAAGACATCTGCACATAAATCAAAAGGAGATGTTGGCAGTGATACATGCCATCGAGACTTTCGAAAAATCACTACAAGAAGGACATTTGCTAATAAGGACAGACAACACCACTGTCATGTGGTGCATAAACAAGCAGGGAGGCACTCATTCTTATCCCCTCTGCAAGACTAACAATGCTTCTCTGGGAAAAATCCCTGAGCCTGAAGATACACTTAAAATCCCAGTTTGTACCAGGCAAGGACAATGTACTGGCGGACAATCTGAGCAGAAATTTCATGGATCCACACGAATGGATGCTGCACCCTCACATTTTCTCTCAACTGACAAGGACATGGGGAATACCGGACGTAGATCTTTTTGCTTCCCACTTAAATCATCAACTGGAAACGTTCTGCACAAGGACTCACCACCCTCTAGCTTGGGAAACAGATGCTCTCTCCTTCAGCTGGAATTCTCTAAAAATTTATGCATTCCCTCCCCTGCCTCTGCTGACCAAGGTGATACTGAAAATCAAAGCAGAACAACCAACAGGCATCTTGATAGCTCCAGACTGGCCAATGCAACACTGGTACCCATTGCTATTGACCATAACTCGGACCAAACCATGGCCTCTGACTCTATGGCCCCTGCTCCTAACGCAACACAATTACAGGACTATACATCAAGACCTGAAAACATTGCATCTGACAGCCTGGAGGCTACCATGACTTCAACACCTAACTCTCTTTCCAAATCTGTTCAAGAGATCTTGCTGGAAGCACGCAGACCTTCCACCAGAAAAACCTATACAGCCAAGTGGAAGAGATTCAGCATCTGGAATGCCAAAAGGGGTCAGGACACAGCATTACTGAGTATACCTCGGATATTAGAATACTTGGCAGAACTATTTCATACTGGACTCTCATACTCCTCAATAAAGATTCATGCCTCAGCAATATCAGCAAAATACAACTGTGACCCTCCAGTGTTTTCGCATCCTCTGCTAAGACAGTTTCTAAGAGGGATAAAGAATATCAAACCTCCCAGAAAACAGCCAGTACCTGCATGGGACCTCAACTACGTGTTGGAAAAACTAACTCTTCCTCCATTTGAGCCAGCAGCAACCTCAGAAATGCGATTTCTTTCATGGAAGACAGCCTTCTTATTGGCAGTCACTTCTGCAAGGAGAGCTTCGGAGATACAGGCACTCATGGCAGTGCCCCCCTTCCTCATTTTTCATCAAAACAGAGTCTCTCTAAGAACCAAGCCTACATTCATGCCAAAAGTTATTTCCAGGGTGTCTCTAAATCAAGCTATGCATCTACCTACATTCTTCCCCAATCCTCAAAATAGGGGGGAAAAACTACTGCATACTTTGGACATACACAGACAACTACGCTACTACTTGGACAGAACTAAGGCCACCAGAAAGTCTGACCAGCTGTTTGTAGCCTATGCTGCTGGAGTACAAGGAAAGGCAATCTCCAAACAAGCAATTTCAAAATGGATTGGACATTGCATCAGATTTTGCTATTCTTTTCATGGAAAAGGTGTGCCAGCCAATATTAGGCCACACTCCACCAGAGCTATAGCCACTTCCACAGCTTTCCTAAGAGGAGTGGCAACAAAGGACATTTTAGAGGCTGCTACATGGAGCTCCGTGCATACATTTACCAAGCACTACCACCTGCCCTTATACTCCAGATCCCGAGCAGGCTTTGCTTCGGCAGTCCTGCAGGGGATTTTAGCTACACCATCCTTATCATAGTTCCATCCACCCCCAGCTTGGCTATGGTATTCAACCCATATGTTATGACTGCAGTTGCATTTTTGAAGGACATAGTACAGTTTTGTACCTACCATAAATGTAGATGTCCGATAGATATGCAACTGCAGTCGGGTTTTCCCACCCTCCTACCCCTCTGTATCCTTCTTTTTGGGTCCCTACCCCCCTTTTTCCCTTCAGCTGGGGGTATCTCCTATGGTGTATCTGTTTATTACTGTTGTGCATGTTTGGGATTATTTTTTATCCATTTACCAAATTTAGCCTTCCTAAGAGGGCACCTGACATCTGGGGCAAGAAACACTGAAGAAGATGGCGTCGGCCGATTCCTTTATACTCCAGCCGTTGTGACGTCGGAGAGGAGGCGACACCAGCCGACGCCGGACCCAGACTTTGGAATTCGGCCGACCGAGGGCTGCCTGAGGCAGGACAAACCCATATGTTATGACTGCAGTTGCATATCTATCGGACATCTACATTTATGGTAGGTGCAAAACTGTACTTTTCTCCTATCCAGGTGAGGATGTTCCTAGGGCCAAAAAAGGAAATGCTTGGAGACCAATTCTGCGTCTTTCTTTCCTAAACCTGTTTGTGATATTAACCAAATTCAAAATATCACTTCATAACCTGTTAACGTCGTCTTCCTCTTTCAAGTTTCCTGATAACACTTTACTTAAACTATGCTTCTCGCATCCCTATTCATTCAGACTTCAGACATTTCTAAAGGTTGTGTGTGTCTGGATCACATTATCAGTTTTCTGGCTTACTCTTTGGACTGTCCACTGCACCAGGATTGTTCACAAAGTGTCTGATGTGTTCACAAAGTGTCTAACTCCAGTTATAGGTCCTTGCAGGCTACAGGGTTTTCCTGTTTTCCCATATTTAGATTATTTAATTATCTTTACAGAGTCTTCTTCAAAGTCTCAGGAATCTCTCTGTCAGGTGAGAGAGCTCTTTCACAAACTGGGATTCCAAGCGCATGTTCAGAACTCTTTCTTGACTTTCACACACAGGATTGTGTTCCTGGGATGTCTGCTAGACATCTCGGTTCAAAGAGCTTTTCTTAGACAGAAAAAGATAGATCTTTATTTAGCTTTATTTCTAAGGTTTTCCACTCGGACATTGGTCACTGTAAGAGAATACCTCAGGATTTTGCGTCTCAGTTGCATCCATGATTTTCATGATACCCCGGCAAGACTTCACATGAAAAAGATATAGTGGTATCTGAAATCTCTTTGGTGCAAGCATCAACACTGTCTTTTCAAATCCCAGTGCTGGAGTTTGTCAGAAGAGAACTCTGTTGCTGGAGACAACAGATATCTTTAAGTCCAGCTCTCCCCTTCATTCTTCCTGCTCCACAGCAGTCGGTCACCGCAAATTCTTTGGAATTTGCTGGGGGGGGCAGTTTCAGGAGGGATAAAGTGGCAAGGGGTATGGGACACCAAGGACAGATACAAGCACAGAAATATCAAGGTGCTGCTTGACTTAAACACTCTCTGAACCAATCTTTGGTGCCTGAAACCTCTTCAAGTGGTTATAGACAGTACCACAGTCATGTAGTGCATCAGCAAGCAAGTGGGAGTCGGGTTGCACCCCCTTTTGCAAACTTTCCATGGTAGATTGGGATATAGCTTCACAGCAAGCACAGTCCCACTCTACAGGCATTCTACATTCTGTTAGAGCAAAATTGTGTGGCAGACAAGCTGAGCGAGACCATGACAGACCCTCACGATCGGGGGTCTTCCAAGATTATATCCATCTGTGGGGAGTTCCTCAGGTAGACCTTTTTGCCTCCTCTCAGAAAAATCAATTGAGAAAAATTTTCCTTGGATAAGAATGTTCTTGTATGCTTTTCCACCCTTTCCACTAATAACCACAGTACTTCGGAAGATTCAGAAGAAATCTCTCATAATCATTGTGGTGACTCCCTTGTGGCCCAGGCAGCTGGGATTCTTCCTTCTTTTGGAAATGGCAAGGGGTAATTACTGCAAACGTCCTCGCAGACTAGATCTACTTAAACAAGAACACCCTGATTTCCTTCCTCCTCCGTGGACTGCCTGGATGATGGGGCCTTAATTCCTTTTAGCCACCTGTTTACTGAGGCTGTGCAGCAGGTACTATTGGAGGCAAGAAGGCCTGCTACTTGAAAATCCTATACTAGCAAGCAGAAAAGGTTTTCTAGTTGGTGTCAACAACATAACCAGCACCCATTCAGGGCTAGTAATTTCTGATTTTACAATATTTGTTTGCGTTAATACCTTATGGACGTTTATTCCTCTTTCAGTATTGTTTTATTGGCCATTTCAGCATGGCTGCCCATGGATCCTCCCCTTTCAATACAGTGTCATGTCAAAGTATTTTTGAAAGGGGTTTTGCATAAGATGCCTCCAAGGAAACTGGTGGCCCCTCCTTGGGATCTTAATTTTGTGTTGGGAGCTAACACTTGCTGTATTTGAACCAGCTTATCTGGCTGATCTGAGTTTCATAACATGGAAAACAGTTTTACTGATTACACTGACCTGTGGAAGAAGGGAATCTGAGTTGCAAGCTGTTATGATGAATCAACGCCATCTCTTCCATAGGGACATGTTTTTTTTGAGAACTAATCATCTTCCTTTTATGCCTAAAGTGGTATCTGAGTTTACTTTAAGCCAAACTGCTTTTCTACCCATTTTATTTTCCGAAAGTAAAAGTGAGGGGGAAAGGATACTCCGTACATTGGATGTCTACAAGCAACATTGGTACTATCATGACAGAATTAAATCTTTCAGCTCTTCGGCTCAATTGTTTATTTCTTGTGAAGAAAAGAAGGGAAAACCTGTGTCAAAACAGACGGTTTCCAAATGGTTGTTTAAGGGTGTTGTCTTTTGTTTTACTTGCCGTAACAAAACTATTTCAGGCAGAATAAAGGCCCTCCCTACCAGGGTCTTGGCATCATCTATGCTTTTTTGGAAAGGGTTGGAGTCCAGAAGTATTGTAGAATCTGCTACTTTGTCCTCAGTATATACTTCTACAAATCACTGTAAGCTTTATTCCTTCTCCAGTCCTAGCAAAGCTTGATCTGTCCCTGCTCTCCAGGAGCTGCTGTATTCTTCCCCTTTGCCCATGCTGTGGTGCTCTATCTATATAGCTAAGGCTACTGCAGCAGGGATCAATATGATGAACAAATTAAGGTGTAACTAACTTACCATAACAGTAGATGTTTGAATGATCACTGCTGCAGTAGCCACTCCCTCCACCCCCCTTGTTTTTTGATATTTTTTTTTTTTTTTTTATGAAAAATTTGGAATTTATTTATCTATCCATCCATCTCTCTTGTCTGTTTATTTATTGTTCCTAGCATTGTCTCTGTCTCTCTTGGCAGGAAAGCACAGAAGGGCTTTGTGTCCTGACTTGTCTTTTACTCTGCTCAGCTCAAACTCTCTAAGAGTTTGGGTGAGTTGAAGGTGCCCAGAAGCTTTGGAAGCTGGCCGACTGTTATATCCTTGCAGGATATAACTCCATATAGCTAAGGCTACTGCAGCAATGATCATTCAGATATCTTCTGTTACAAGTTTACTTGTATAACTATTCTTTGCAGCAATGGAAATTTCTCCCTCTTTGCAGCAGTGGAATTAAAGTTGCATTGTGTTTGCTGTTGTAGGCAATGATGCAGGAAGGAAAAAAGTTTATTTTTTGACCAAGTTACACCTTCTGTAAAGACCATTCTGACATGTTTAACAGACTGGAGACTCACTTTCCAAGTAGTTTTATTTACAGTGAAAGTACATCAACTGTTACTTCCAACTCCTCTCTTAAGTGCACAATTTAGGTAACTTTACAGTTACATTTTTGAAGTCTTATAAAAAACAAGTGGTGTGTGGTTTTATTTTATTTCACATTTGTTTACCAGAGTTGAGCTATGAGTAGTCTTGATCATTGTCAGGTTGGGGGTGGGTTGTGTTTATAAAGCAGGCACCAAGTACATGGAGAAAGACTAACGCACAAAAACAAAACAAAGTAATTTTACAAGCATTTGAAAATTACAATAACAAGTTAATCTGAAGTAGGTACTTCATTTGTCAGCAACCTTTGGGTCTTGGATCCAATCTCGGATCCGAGCCGGCAACTTATTACATAGCTTTAAGATCCGAGCTCCTAGCTCCTCCCCTTACCCATAATCCCCTGCCAACCATGACTGACCTCAGATCTAGTTTGCCGCTCTTAGAGAAAGCTGCTAGATTCAGAGCTCCTAGTAGTTTCAGCTAAGTACTTTGAAACTTCTATAAATTTTGTAATTTTTTATAGGTTTCTTGTTAAAAAGTTTGAGTGTGGTTAGGTTCCCTTTGTTTTTATTCCTAATATATTATAGTTTAGTGTAATTTCCTCCCCTTCCTTCGCTGGTGCGTAGTGTGTGTGTGGGGTCGCTGTGTGTTAGAGGCCGTGAGTGAGTGAGTTTAATTTTTATATATTGGTGTCATGTCAGAGGCCCCAAAACCAATTTTTTCCAAATGCACCGAGTGTAGCCATAAGCTTTCACCGGCGGATGGCCACACTCTGTGTTCGGTGCCTTGGGTTTGAACACCTCTCCTCTGGGTGTACTATCTGCGCGGCGTTCAACCCCAGGGCACTGAAAGACCGTAGGTCGAAGCTGATCCTGGTGGGACTTTTGCCCCCCGGATTTGGCTTCGGCCACTGGTACTCCGTGGCACCACCCTAGTCCTCGGTGGCAGCCACTCCTACCCCCCTCCCCCGGCCGGGACTCAAACTCCCACTACGGCGCCGGAGGAGAGGGAGGCCAGGAGGGAGAAAAGGAGGGAGAAAGCACCACAAGTGGCGGGCCAAGGCCTCTGCTTCGGCCCCCCCCCCCGGCTAAGCGAGCTTCTCCCTCCACGGCTTCCTGGTCCCCTCTTCCTCTGCTCCGATCCCCGTGCTTCTCTCCGGGACCCGAGGAGGAGGAGACCCGATCTCCGTCGAGGTCATAGAGGCGGCACTCCCGGCCCGCCTCGGTGGCCTCGTCGAGATCCACTTATAGCCTATTGGATGCGGACTTGGACCGGATGATGCGAAGGTTCATCCAGGCCCAGCTGCAGATGGGAGTGCTCCTGCCTCAACACCCTTTTTTGCCCCGATAGCTCCTTCTCCGACCCGTTTCCCGGGTTCAGAGCGTCCTGAGCCGGGCAGCGTTGGAGCCGGGAGTACTTGGTACTTCGGCTCCAGCTTTGCCCTCGAGTTTGTCGGGTCCATCCTTGTCAGATCTGAGCTCTCGGAGCCGTGGGCCGAGCTTCGGATCTGAGGGATTCAGTGTGCCTTCGGCTCAGTCCAAGTCGGATCCGATGGTCTCTGCTCCGGTTCCGATCCCACCATCGGATCCGAGTGGGAGTCTGCTCTCGGATCCGAGAGAGAGCGACTCTCCCTCGGCCTTCGATGCGGTGGAGAGGGCTCTGTTGAGTGCATCCGGACCCCTGGCCCTTGCTTTGGCTCCATCCTACACTCCCTCTCAGCTGAGTCAGGCTTCCATCACCCGGCCACAGGGACAGCCTGCTTCGATGTCTCGGGTCGTTCCTCTGGAATGAGACGTTGCTGGTGAGACCTCCTCAGACAGCCCCCCCGAGGAGGTTCCTCATAAGCGGAAGTGCAAGAGGAGGCACGTGGACTCCCCCGAGTCCTTAACAGAAGACACAGACTTGGATGAAGGGGAAGGCTCCCCAAGGTCACCCCCTGAGGATGTCTCCTTCGGAGACCTCATGAAAATGCTCAGGATTAGGGGCGGTGTGGTCTGCCCCCAAGACTTCCTCCGAGTCGGTGTTCCTGGAGGTGTTCGAAGCAGGCCAGTCTACCTATTGGGTGTCCCCTCCGGCCAACCCCCTGGTGGACCTTATTACCACCAGGGCGTGGAAGGAGCAGGACACTGTAGAGCCAGTTCCCAAGTGCCCCGATAGGATTCTGAGCCCCCCTTCAGAGAGATCCCACTGGAGCAAGAGTCCCCCCCGTAGATGCCATGTTGGTGGCGGCAGCCACCAAGAGGGAATTAGCTCAGGAGAGCCCCTCTGTCCATCCACCGAGCAAAGAGTCCCACTCGATGGATCGCCTGGGGAAGCGGGTTTTTAGTTCAGCGACCTTCTCAGTAAGGTCCCTGAACTACATGGCACACATTATTAGGATGCAGCGAGACCTTATCAAAGAGTACGCTGCTCCCCCCCCGGAGTCCATGTCGGCGGAGGACAAACAATTGTACTCCACTCGCATGGCCACTCTAAGATCTATATCGAATACCTCTATGCGGCTTTTGTCCCATGCTACAGAGGGAGCCGCTAGAGCCAGCGGAGCAGGCCTAGTCATGAGACGCCAGGCCTGGCTCCGACATTGGGACTTCGTGGAACCCTTTAAGGCGTCATTTGCGAATGCCCCTTTTGATGGTTCTGCCTTATTTGGCAAGACCGTTCGCGAGACTTTAGTCCAGAGCGAAAAGGACGGGAAGACGTTGTCTGCCGTCAGAGTCCGCATCTCTGCTCCCCAGAGGTCCTTCTCCAAGAACCAAAAGGGGCAGAAGAAGATGTGGTTCCGGAAAGTGCAACATTCCCAGCCTGCTCCGGACAACCAGTCCTTCCGTGGCAGAGGAGGACAGGGAGGACGTCGCCCTAGAGGCAGAGGGGGCCCGAAGAATTTTGGGTCCAGAGAAACCTTCTCTGATCGACCCACGTAGCAACCCTGAGGGGTTGCCCGACTGCTCCACTCTGGAGGCAGTCTGGGGGGGGGGCGTTTCTCGAGGCACCTGGCAGCTTGGGAGTCCATCACATCAGATCGCTGGGTGCTTCGTATCATATCCAGAGGTTACCAAATTCCCCTCTACCATGTCCCCAAAGTCAGAAACCTCTCCGATGTACCACCCGATCAGAGGGAGGCAGCAGCTGCAGAGATCCAGCAGCTACTAGAAAAAAGAGCCATCCAGCCCGTCTCCCCAGACCAGCTCGGATTAGGTTTTTACTCCAGGTTCTTTCTGGTGCCAAAAAAGACGGGGGACTTGAGGCCATTTCTCGACCTCCTTTTTGAACCCGTCAGTAACCAAAGAAAAATTCTGGATGGTCCATCTTCAATCCATCCTCCTCCTATTGCGGGAGAACGACTGGATGTGCTCAATAGACCTCAAGGATGCGTACTACCACATCTTAATGGACACATGATCCAGGAGGTTTCTCCGCTTCCGGCTGGGAGCCAGTCACTACCAGTTTAGGGTCCTTCCCTTTGGTCTCACCACAGCCCCCAGGGTGTTTACCAAAGTATTAGCAGTGATAGCGGCCCACCTGAGACTCCAGGGAATGCAGGTTTTTCCATACCTGGATGACTGGCTCCTGACCGCCCCGACAAGGCATCTACTCTGCTTAGCCAGGGATTACTTCCTCCAGCTTGCTCCCCAGCTGGGCATCACGATAAACATGGACAAAATCCTCTCTTGCTCTGACTCGGGTGATAGAGTTTATAGGGGCCAAGTTGGATACAAGAAACCTTCTAGCATTCCTGACTACGGAACGGCTTCAAAACCTGAGGCTTCATGTGCGAGCCATCCTCCAATCAGAAGCTCCACCGGCGGAATTGGTCCTGAGGGCTCTAGGCTCCATGGCGGCGGCGATCACTATTTTGCCATTGGCTCATCTGAATATGAGGGTACTGCAGTGGACCCTTCAAGTCCAATGGTCCTTTCAACATTACTCCCTAAGCCATCCTATTTCCATCAGCAGGGCGTGCAGGAGGGCTCTCTTATGGTGGCTCCAATCTCCGAACCTCCATATGGGACGTCCCTTTTCCACGCCTCCTCCCCTCTCCACGGTGACCACGGACGCCTCTCGCCTCAGGTGGGGTGGGGGGCATTGATCATGCAAGACGGTCCAGGGCACGTGGAACGACACAGAGACCTCTTTGCATATCAATGTCCTGGAGATGAGGGCGGTGCTGTTGGCGTTGCAAGCACTGCAGAACCTTCTTCCTGTAGGAACTATTGCGATACAGACGGACAACATGTCAATAGTCTGGTACATCAACAAACAGGGGGGAACCAGGTCCTATCCTCTTTGTTGAGAGGCCATGAGAGTGTGGGAATGGGCGATATCTACCAACCGCTTTCTTGTTGCAACGCACATTCCGGGACTGTCCAACATACTGGCGGACTGACTCAGCCGCACCATTCTTTCCCCTTACGAGTGGTCTCTCAATCCCCAGGTAGCGAAGCGGATTTTTGCCGAATGGGGGCAACCCTGTTGTGATCTCTTCGCCTCTCCCTCAAATACGAAATGCAACAGCTACTTCGCTCTAATTCCCCCCTCCGGGGAATCCCCGAGAGACGCTCTGGTGCATGCTTGGCCCCCCGGTCTACTTTATGCCTAGCCTCCTCTACCCCTGATGCTGAAACTCCTACAGAAAGCCAGTCGGTTGGGGAGCAGAATGATCCTCATTGCCCCATTCTGGCCTCGTCAAACGTGGTTCCCTTACCTGTGGTCTCATCTGGTAAATCCTCCTTGGATTCTGGATCCCCTTCCGGATCTAATATCTCATCCCCTAGGTCTCCCGATCCCGAATCTGGACAACCTCAAGCTGACAGCTGGGTTGCTCCAGTTCTACTCCTAGTCAGGACTCCCGGTATCTCTTCCCCAGTTAAAGCCATCCTAGTAGCAGCACATAAACCTTCCACTAGGAAAGACTATCGTAGTAAGTGGAAGCGCTTCTCCATCTGGGCAGAACATCATAACTTAGACCTCTTCACAGCTCCGTTGCCATCTGTGTTGGATTTCCTTACAGGTCTGTTTCATCAGGGGGCTAGCTGCTCTACGGTCAAGGTTCAACTAGCAGCTATTTCTCATTACCATGTGGGGCATGAGTCAGGCCCTTTGATTACAGCAAAATTATGTAAAACCTTCCTCAAGGGTACTTTGCTGCTCAGACCTCCTGTCAAGGAAGTTGTACCTCCTTGGGATTTATCATTAGTTCTACAGGCCTTGACAGCTCCCCCTTTTGAACCTGCTGCTTCGGTCGATCTTAAGTACCTCTCCTGGAAAACGGCGTTCCTGGTTGCTATTACTTCAGCGAAAAGAGTTTCCGAGCTTCGGGCCCTTTGTGTAAAACCCCCGTACTTGGCCTTTTACCAGGATAGAGTGTACCTCAGGACCAGTCCCTCTTTTCTTCCCAAGGTGGCTTCATAGGCCAATATCAATCAATCCATTAACCTACCAGTCTTCTTCCCTAAGTATCAGAACAAAGGAGAATACAAACTCCATTTGTTAGATGTGCATAGACAACTGCGCTTCTACATTCACAGGACTGCTGGTCATAGACAATCCGACCAGTTGTTCATCTCCTTTACCAAATTTAATCTAGGTAAATCTGTCTCTAAGATCACTTTATCACGATGGATCTCCGTGTATTCTTTTGGCCTATGAAAGTTCTGGGAGGCCCGCACCTCAGGGAGTGCGTGCGCATTCTACTCGCTCTATATCTACCTCTGCTGCCTTTAGCTCTAGAGTCTCTCTAGATGATATTTGTTCCGCGGCCACTTGGGCCTCATCTCATACCTTTATCAACCATTATAAGCTGGACATTATCTCCAGAGGGAGAGCATCCTTTGGCTCCGCAGTGCTCCGGAACATCCTTCCATGGTTGCTGACAAATGAAGTACCTACTTCAGATTAAGAATTTATGTACTCACCATAACGTTCCATCTGAGTAGGTAACTTAATTTGTCTGCAACCATCCCCCCCTCCTTCCCCCTGGCCTGCAGAAATTTAGTCCCTGTATGCCCTTTTTTTTTTAGTCCCCTTCGGAACGTATTTAGCCTTTAGCTGCTTGTATAGGGCAAACTTGATCTGTGGTCAGTCAGGGTTGGCAGGGGATTATGGGTAAGGGGAGGAGCTAGGAGCTCGGATCTTAAAGCTATGTAATAAGTTGCCGGCTCTGATCCGAGATCGAATCCAAGACCCAAAGGTTGCAGACAAATGAAGTTACCTACTCAGATGGAACGTTATGGTGAGTACATAACTTCTTATAATGCAACAGTAAAGTAGGATAGTACATAAGAATATTATTTCTTATTGGTTAAGATTTAGAAGTGGGTGCGGCCGCGGTGGTGCAGCGGTTAGCGTTGCCGCCTCACAGCAAAAAGTTCTCGGCTGGCGTGCCTTCTGTGCGGGGTCTACATGTCCTCCCAGTGATCGCGTGGGTTTCCTCTGGGTGCTCCGGTTTCCTCCCACATCCCAAAGACATGCTGTAGGTGGATTGGACACTCCAAATTGGCCCTAGGGGTGTGTGTGTGTGTGTGTGTGTGTGTGTGTGTGTGTGTGTGTGTGTGTGTGTGTGTGTGTGTGTGTGTGTGTGTGTGTGTGTGTGTGTGTGTGTGTGTGCCTTCCTTGGAAGGTTGGGTGCTGGGCTAGCACTTTGGCACTGTAAAACTCCACTGCCAGTCATGAGCGGACGGGTGATCTGCTGTGGCGACCCCTAACCGGGAAAAGCCAAAAGAAGAAGTTAAGATTTAGAAGTAAACAGAATTCCGTAGATGCATTTAAAATAGAAGCAGATGATAAACATAATATAGGAAGGGGCTATATTAAGTCAGCGAAACGGCATTACAGCAAGTACCGTTTCGCCGACACATATAGAATGAAGTCCGACAACAGCAAAAACTTAGGTCAGCAAATTTTTTTCCTCAGGGTAAAAAATTACTTGGCCTGAGCCATGACATTACCCTTTAACCCACTGTAGTGAGAT
>NC_056744.1:1438236430-1438253930 GCF_019279795.1 Protopterus annectens | reverse complement strand
TTCAAAAAGGAAAATAAACCAACACATCAAGCTACTGGTAAGCAAAGGAAAGAAAAATAGTTGCACAATAGAAACTGTGGAAAGCTTCAAATAAAAATGTGTTCATTAATGCAGCAGATTCACAAAACCCTGATGGGCACACGAAGCTTTGGGCCACCAGGAAAAAAGTGACATGAAGTATGGATATATAAAGAACAAAACTCAGATATTTTTGAATGGTAAAAAAAAAGAAACATGAACATGGGGGAAAAAAGCGGTATGGTGCAATATTTATGCAGAGATAAAAGCCAGACTAATCAAAACAAAAAATATCTCCAAAGATATTAGAAGAGAAATGCCGGCAAAGGCACCCGTGGATATGGAAAATTTCAGTACAAAAAATAAGAAAACAAAATGGAAATGTAGTTGAAGATTAGTAAGGTAAAAGTTAATCCATGATTTCAGTTTTTATTTATTTATTTTAACTGCGAAGTAAAAGATTTTTGTGTAGAAAATCCAGTTCAGGCAGTGTTGCAGCATGATGGAACAGTGAGTCCCCATATTAAGGAGCAGCAAATTAAACTGGAGATATGTGAAGTAGTTGTATGGACATTGGAAAGAAAAATAGGTCTAGTATGGTGCAATATTTATGCAGAGACATGGACATTTCCCAATACAAAAAATAAAAAAAGCAAAGGGGGATGGTAGAAAAGAGGGTTAGTAAGAAATAAGTTAGTACATAACTTCAGTTTCTGTTCATCTGTGGAGTGTAGAAAATCTAACACAGGTAATGCCATAGCATATTGTAACAGTGAGTCTCAAGGTTAAGGAAAAACATGTGAAGTGGGAAGCATCTAATGACTTTTCCTTATTGTGATGCTTTGGAGCTTTCTGTAGGAGACCAGTACAAAAGTTCATTTGAAGTCGTATGGCAAGGGAAGGTGCAAGAAACGGTGACAGTTTTGTTGTAGATAATATTATGATGTGATGGGCCAGTGAGCTTACATATGAAAGTGCAACAGATGAAGCAGGGTGCATTTGAAGAGGATATGCCATCACAGGAAGATGTTATGGACCTTTTTGCAGAATACCCACAGTAAATGGAGATCAAAGAAGGTGATGTCAGTCTCAAAGGAAATGATCCAAGGTAAGAGCTGCTTGATAGTGATGGATAGGCATAGTCAAAAGAAATAGATTACAGAAAGTAAATAAGACCCAAATTGTTAGAAGAGTGGTAATACAGATAAACACAGTAATTAGGACCATTAAGAAATACTTGTGATATAACTGAAATAAATAGGATACATTATTGTGCAGCTAAATTACTAATGGATAAAGTCTTACTGCAAGTATATAAAAATTGGTGTAGAACAAGATTACATATTCGTTCTGACTGAGAAATGGGCTTCCTCTGAATTTATTAAATGTCCAGATCTGTAGTTGTGGGGTTGCATACATGTCTGCTAATTTCACCAGAATCAAACATAGTGAAAGGTGTAAAAACATAAGGAGAATAATTCTAAGATGACCTCTTTCTGTTATTTTAGCAGAAACATTTCGGTATCAAGTGGGAATGGAAATCAAGCCAGAAGCAGACAAAATCAGACAGAAAATGAATGTGCCAAAAAAAAAATATAAGGAGAAAGATCCGACGAGAAGTAGAGAAATGTAGAATAGGCATAAATTGTGGCAAGTAGAGATCTCCTGGAACACAATAGCATTTTGATCAAGATTTGACACAGGAATGTCTAGGGAGAGGTGAGTTGAAACCAAAATACGAAAGGTTAATAATGGTGGCCTAAGACAGTGAGCTAAGTATACATTGATTTAAAAAGTCCATTGAATATGTGGGAGAAACAGGCAAATGGAAGGGAAGAATATTGCTGGGTGTGATGCACTCATGGCAGAGAGCCTGTATACTGAAAGCCGAAAAATGTGGCAAGACTGTTGCATTGGGGTGCAAGTGCCAACAATACTGAAGTAGCTGAGAAGCATTGAAAACATAAACCACAAAGCATTGTAGAAATGAAGATGTTTATATCACGAGATTACAAATTATCTACAGTGCAAAAAAAAATAGCAGCCAGTTTTAGTAGCTTACCTCTCAACTGTCCTGATTTTCACAGAAATTCCAGATTTTGATTTTCACAGAATTTCCAGATTTTTACCCCATTTTCTTGGTCTGTTCCTCATCAAATGTGTGGCTTTTCTGGATTTTTGTGACAAATCAGTGAGGACTGACTTCACCAAATAATGACAAGCATTTGAGTTTCAAAAATGCATGGTAATACAAGCCTTTTTTATCTAGCACCTTTCTAAGTTTTTGAAAGCAATATTTAAAATCTGTTCCAAGTTTTTGGGCTTTGCCCCCCCCCCCCAATTATTTTTGGCTTTATCCAGATTTTTTGTACTAAAAGGTCAAGAGGTATGCGAGTAGTCAGAAAAAGACAAAAGTTGCATTAATCATTGAAATTGCTACACCCAGCTAATTACAGTGAATTTTGCGCAGAGAGAGACAAAGTTGTACACTACCAGGATTTGCAGGCAAAAATGAGAGCATTGTGGAAGAAAGATGCCCAGACACGTCCAGTAGTATTAGGAACAACAGGTCTAATAAGACTTCTCAGTCTTATTTAGGTATGCTGCCAATACATGTAACTCTGTATAAATTGTAGAGGGATGAAATTCTGGGCACATTTGGGTACTGCAAAGAACACTTTTTGCTAGCATCAACACTCTTTTTTTCAAATCCTATTGCTGAGGTTTGCCAAAAGAAGTCTTTTGGTAGAAACAACAGATATCCTTAAATCCAGTTCTCTTCTTTTCCCTCCCTGGTCCAAAGCAGGTAGTCACCACAGATGCTTTGGACTTTGCTTGAGAAACATTTTCAGGAGAGATACGTACAGGGGGTGTGGGACACAAAGGACAGACACAAGATTGACCTGGTCAAGGCACTCATCTCTGAGCCATCTTTGGTACCCGATCCCTCTGCAGTTGTTAATGGAAAATGCCACAGTTATGTGGTACATAAGCAAGAAGGAATCAGGTCATACCATCTTTGCATACTAGCCATGTTAGCTTAGAATATATTTTCAAAGCACAATTTCTAGGAGCGAAATTGTGTTGTGGACAAGCTGAGCAGGACCAGGGCAGACCTTCACAAATGGAAGCTAGATTGGGGGGGGGGGGTTCTTCCAATATTTGTTCCATCTGTGGCTAGTTCCTTAAGTATACCTCTTTGCTTCCTCACTGAAACATCAACCGGCAAGATTCTGTTCCAGGACTTCATGCAAAAAAACCTGGAAGACAAATGCCATTTCTTTTTCCTTTAACAGGAATGTTCCTGTATGGTTTTCCACCCTTTCCACTAATATCCAGGGTCCCTTGTAGTCTAGGCAACTATGGTTCTCCCTTTTTTTGGAAATGGTCAAGAGGTATTACCACACGCTTCCTGACAGACATGGATCTGCTCGCACAAGAATGGGCGTTTTATTCACCGGAGTGTTTCATACACCCATTCCTTTTAAGCACATGTTTAAAGAGGATGTACAGCAGGTACTAATGGGGGCAAGAAGGTCTGCTACTTGAAGATCGTGTATTAGCAAATGGAAGGTTTTCTAGTTGGTGACAACAACATAACCAACACTCATTCAATGCTAGTTGTTCTTTGTCTGAGTTGCAGTCCTATGGCCTTCCTTATTCCCCTGTCAAGGTTATTTTATCAGCCATTTCAGCATGTCTGTCCATGAATCTTCCTCTTTCAAAATACAAGTAATCTCCGTGGTATCCCCGAGGACTCGAACAACCAACTAAACAAGTATAGTGGGTGCAAAAACAAAACCATGTAAGACACATCTCTGTGTGGAAGATTTACAATCCATATGTATCTAGTTGATTACTGTATAGTAATCAGATGAGATAATGGTAGTAGAAATAGCCAACTTTAACTCATCCCAAGACAAAAAAAATAAAAAATATATAATTTGAAATGTTATACAAAATTACTAAGTATTTGAAAGCAATCCAAGTAGGGTAGGCAGTCTGTTTCCAGTTGAAAATCCTTGTACTTAATAAAGTATTTGCAACTAGATTTTTTGACTGGAAACGGACTGCCTACCCTGCTTGGATTACTTTCGAATACTTAGTAATTCTGTATATATTTCAAATTATATATATTTTTTTTGTCTTAGGACAAGTTTAAGTTCGCTACTTCAACTACCATTATCTGATCTGATTAATATACAGTGATTAACATATATATATATATATATATATATATATATATATATATATATATATATATATTTTTTTTTTATATGGATCTAGGACTTTTAAACAAAAGTTCAAAAGCCCGAATCCAAAACCACCGAACACACTTTAATGAAAGCGCTTTCGTTTAAGTAAAAAAAGAAAAAACACAAAATCTACTTGAATGCAGGGAGCCCACACACCCCTACTTTAATATTTTCACTCTGAGGTCGTACTACGGTGAGGAAAAGGGAGTTTTCCCTTACCGCACCATAGTACGACCAGAACAACAAGCATACTTACTCGAAAGTGCTGCTTCGGTGAACAGAAAGTATGCTCACCAAATTAGATTCGGTGAAAGATGCATTCGAGCATCTGTACGGATTATATATATATATATATATATATATATGTGTGTGTGTGTGTGTGTGTGTGTGTGTGTGTGTGTGTGTGTGTGTGTGTGTGTGTGTTTGTCTTTCGGCTTTTCCCTTTTTTTTTTTTATGGTGTTGAGTTGCCAGCCCGACGCCCAACCTTCAACGAAGGCACGCCCATTCAATGCATGTCTTTCGAACACCCACTCGACCGCAGGGAGGATATGCAGACTCCACACAGAAGGCACTCCCAACCCAAGCCGAGAATCGAATGGGAAGATATATATAGATATATATATAGAGATATATATATATATATATATATATATATATATATATAAAATCTTCCACACACACAAGTTTCTTGCACTGTTTTGTTACTCTTCCCCTTTCAAGTGCAGTCTCATGTCAAAATGTTCTCTCAAGGGGTTTTGCAAAAGAGGCCTCCAAGAAAACTCGTGACCCCCTCCTTGGGATCTTAATTTTGTGTTAGAGAAGCTAAAACTTGCTCTATTTGAAACGGCTAACCTGGCTGACTTTGAGGTTCTTACATGGGCAAACCACTTTACTGATTGCTGTGTAATCTGTAAGAACAGTATCTAAGTTGCAAGCTCTTATGAGTCATTGCTATCTCAATTTTCATAGGGACAGGATTTCTTTGGGAAATAATCCTTTTATGCCTAAGTAGTTATCCATGTTTTCTTTAAGCAAAAATAACCATAAACCCAATTTTCTTTGCTGAAACTAAAAATGAGGGAGAAAGTGTACTCCATGCCTTCGATGTCCACAGACAACTCTGGTACTGTTTTTGACTGGACTAAATCTTTTTTAGATATTCAGATCAGTTGTTCATCTCTTGTGAAGAGAAGGGACAGTGTGGGAGAACAGGCTGCTTCCAAATGGTTGTCTAAGGCTATTACCTTTTGTTATACTCACCATAACTAAATTATTCCAGGCAGGGTCAAGGCCCATTCTACCAGGGCCTTGGCTTCATACATGACTTTCTGGAAAGAGTTTGGTTCTAGAAGTATTCTACAGGCTGCTACTTGGTCCTGTGTACATACTTAGCATCATAAACTTGATGCCTTCTCTACGTCCAGATCAGGCTTTTCTTAGATCGTTCTCCAGGCGCTATTGGACTGTTCCTGTACCTCCCAAATGTTGTTGGGTAAGGTGATCTACCTATTCAGCTAAGGCTGCTGCAGCAGTGATCAGTACAATGAATGTATAATTGTGTAAGCTGAGCATCTATTGTTATGGTAAGTTTAACTGGTCACTGTTGCAGTAGCTGCTCCCTCCATCCTCCTTGTTTTTTGGTGTGTTTTTTATGCCAGGGTGTGGACACTTATTTTTTGTTCCTAGTATTATCCATTCAGGACACCACCTCCCTCTCTTCACTGGCAATAAGGCTTTGAAGGGGTTTGTGCCCAAACTCATCTTTTAGTCAGCTCAGCTTCAGCTGCTCGACACTTTGGGCACGCTGAAGCTTTGGGATCTGGCTGGCTGTTATATCCTTGGCAGGATATAACCCATACAGCTAAGGCTTCTGCAGCCGCGATCAATACAAACATTTACTGCTATGGTAAGTTTAACTTGCACAACTTTACTTTTAAGGTGGTCTGAGGGAAGGTAGTTAGCTGCGGGGGAAGACAGTTCAAGCAGTATTTTTTTTTTTTATCATGGAAGCAGAGACTGCTTTGAAGGTAGAGGACTGGAGAGAGTGGTAACTTCAGATGAGTGTGAGGAAGTGGTTTGTAGAACTTGGTTGGGTTTAGATTTTTTAAGGTTGGTTGTGAGATAGATGGTTTGTGAAGAGATCATAGTAGTTTGTGATGATGGGTTGAATTTAGTTGAGAAGGTGGTGGAGTCTGTAAAGTAAGTATTGAACAAGTTTGCAGTTTGTTGGAGTGAGCTGTTATAATGATTAGTGTCTGTTTTTGTTACTGGGGTTCAGTAGACAGTTGGTAGAAGGCCATTACTTTTTGGGATACTCTTATGGTTAGTTTGAATGTAAGCATAATATTGTTAGTCAAAAACTAGTGGACAAAACAAAGTTAAGAAATTGCTTGAAGGTTATAAGATGTTCAGTAGCTTTGTTTCTGCTATTGTTTTCAAGCTATGCCCCTACCCTTCACAAGATGTTTAGGATGTTTAGTTTGTTTAGCTTATTAATAGGATGATAAAGTAAGCAGTACAAAGCTTGAAAAGCGAGATTAAGTATGAAAGATAACGTAAAATGAGGTTTAGTAGATGCATGTACTATTTTTAGTATAGGATTGATGGAGTATAATAGGGAAAAGCTTAAATTTAGGGGTGGAACATGTATTCTAGAAGGTAGGGGGGGTTCTGAAAAGGGAAAAGTTAGGAGTGGCTGACATAGTTGGGGGGAGATCAGATTATAGCAGTAGTAGTAAGATACAGTTAAGAAGGTATTGATTAGGTTGGATAATTTGTCGCAATACTTAGTCATTTGGGAGAGTGGATGAAGTTAAGTGTAGTTTTAGTGAAGGTGGGTGGGATTTGGGGTTAGGTTTGGGGAGCAGAGTGAGCCTGAGCTTGTTGAGGGCAAATGAAGTGGGTTCCACTTGCTCAGAATGTTTTGGGACACAAAACAATCCGTGAACTAGCCCAAAGGAGCGAAGTGTGTGTAACTGTTATTGTTTGCACTTTTTTTATATATATAAGGTAAATTATATATAGCAGGGATTTAATCAGAAAACTTGCACATTGCTAAGTAAGGCACTGTTGAGAACAGTAGTTCAGCACATAGAAATAAAATTAGCAAAATAAGTAAGGGAAGTGTGATGGGGTGGTTTGACAAAATCTGCTGTTTAGTAAGGAGCTCTTTTGCAAAGAAAATATGAAATTAGATAAATACCAAAAGATCTGTTAGTTCTTTTACCTATTTGTTGAAACATGGGGGAAGGGGTTAATAGGTTTACCTAATGTGGCTAACCAAGTACTAATGGGGGGGGGGGTTGCTTAAAATATACTAATATGCAAGAAGTGTAGACTAAATACTGCCTCTGAGATGCATTGTAGTAATCTATTGGGGTATGCAATTTTTAAGGTGTGCCAAGTTATAATGCAGCATCTAGTATACTGTAAACTCTGTTTACTGGAACTTGAGCAACCAGAAGAAAAAAATCAAAGAAATACAGTACAATTTTCATGTGTTGCACTTTGTTTCACCTCCTGCGGAAGCATACCTTATGTTTTTCGAGTTTTAAAAAGGACGGTAGGAATAAATTCCTTCTCTCCTCAACCTAAGAACAAGTCAAACCAAACAAATAGTAAAGGGTACAGTATTAGTCAGGTCTGTTTTTAATAGTAACTGTGAAGCAACCAGAAACTACAGTTATCTGGCATCTGCTAATCCCCATGGAGCCAGTTAACTGAGAGTTTACTGTATAGAGCTTAGTGACTACATCCCTGTTGTGGTGTGCATACCTTTTACAAGTACCTATCAAAACACCTATTTATGGAGGTTATACATCCATGGGAGAGTAGTAAAAAGGCTGTGCTTGACTTTGTCATTAGCTGGCTACCCCAGCGTTCAGATGCTTACTGTTACATTAGCATTCAAAACTAGGTGGCAAACACTGTTGGGAGGGTGACTGGGTCTGATTGAATGATGAGGGAAGTGCTCTGGACAGAGTCTAGAAATATAAGAATGACAATACACATGAGAAAAAAAAACAGGTGGCTGAATGGGTGAAGAGAGGAAGTATTGGCAAGTACATTAGAACATGTCAACACAATATGACATCAGAGTAAGAGTCCTTCATCTTTGTTGCATTTAAAGCTATTAGTTACATACACACCCCTCTAAGCAACCAACCCAAGCGAAAAGCAATTTATAAGTTAGTCACAGTAGAACATAAAACATAACTCCTATGCTTGTTTGAAAGCACAGTTACTTGTAACTAGAAACAATGTTGTTCAATTTAAAACACAAACATTTAAAAAAATCTATATATTAAACATAATTGTATAAAAATAGTAAATAAAAATAATAAATAAAAAATCATAATATGCTTAACATGCTTCAAACAAATGTAGATTTGTACTTTAAAATACTAGAAACTGAAATGTGATCATTAATGCGTGGAGGTCTAGATGCATCCAGCCAGCATGAAGGACTCTTTTACTCTGATGATGCCTGACTGTGTATGTGGGCGAAAGCACTAAGTTGTCTGTTCACATGTACAGGAATATTATGTGTTTTTTCGTTCTTTTGGTCTGTTAAAGTTTGCAGTGTCTGAGGAGCTGAGCCGGTTTATCATTTACATTAGAATATGTATTTGTGCATCTCTGACATGACCCCTTCCTTAATAACTTCATAAAGAATAAGAAGCTGACATCTTTTTTAGCTGTATTTTGAAAGACCTTCGTTCATTGTAAGGCATTCCACTCGGGGGGGGGGGAGGGGGGCATTAGTCTGTTTAGGACCCTACCTCAGTTAACTGACTGTCTTTTAAGACACTGGCTGTAGGATGTTCTTCGTGTTTCACTGTTGCAGTCATTACATTTGGGTAATCCTGCTTACAGGTTGCCCTCAGTCGGCCTGAATTCCAAAGTCCTGGGTCCTGCGTCGGCTGCTGTCAGGTCGTCAGGGGTATAAAAGATGCGGCCGATGGTCTTAATTACCACGCGGTGCTCGAAGCAGAAGCAGTTCGCAAGTGCTGGTTGGCCGACTCCTGAGATTTTCATGTTCGAGTTTCAGATCCGAAGTCTTCTATAAAGCTAAGTACCCCATTGGGGGAACTTTTTTTCTTGCTCCAGACCTATGTCAGAAAAAGTTAATAATTGTATTTCTTGTGGGAAGCAAGTACCTCATAAGGATTTTCATTCTTACTGTATTCCTTGCCTAGGCCCTGATAACAACATTTCTGGTTGTCGGTTTTGTGCTAGATTTAACCAACGCACTATTAGACGTCGGTATGATTTTGCTTTAAACTATTTTGGATGTCGATTTAATTATCCAGAAATGTCGTCGGATAGCCATCCGACTACCGGAGTTCACAAAAAATGCAAAGTAAAGGAAAGAGACAACCGAGGCCCAAAACCGACGAAGCTTCTCCTAAGCCAGTCGCCGGTTCGCCGGTCCTCAGTGAGGCGTGTTTGCAGCCCCTGACACCCGCTACTTTAGAGTTGCAGGCTGCTACAGACTCTCACGTGGAGTCGGCCATGCTGCTGGAAACTCAAGGTATTGGAGCCTTGGATATTATCCCTTCAGATGGGTCCAGAGCCGCTGTGCAGACACTGGCTTCTGAGGGTGTATTCAGACCTAAACATCTTTACATCAAACCTACTTCAGCTTTAAAGGTAAAGACTAAAGCACCTTCAAAAGCAAAGAAACAAACTCAAGACCCATGTGGTCAGGCCTCTGTGCCCAAAAAACAGATGCTCAAAATGGCAGAAGACTAAGACTTGATTACCTTGATGAGGGGTTCCCATCCCCCTCCTGATAAGAGGCCTAGGCAAGAGACTGATTATGAATCTTCTGATTCTTCTTCTGATCAGGAATACTCTCTTCCCCCCTATGAGGATTCTGATGCTGAAGAATCCATACCTTCAGCTTCTTCTCCAGAGGACTATTCTTTTGGGGAACCTTACATACCATGAGGGAGCATTTCCAGTGGGAGAGCCAAGATTTTTCAGAATCTAAAAAGAGGCTCAGGGATTTCCTTTTACTCCCTCAACACAAGCCTCTAGCCATCCCCACCTGTGTTCGACATTGTAAATGTGTTTTCGGAGTCTAGTCTTACCCCTGACTCCTTACCTCCAGCTCCTGTTAAGCCTAACAGATATTGCAGGGTTCCTGACTCTAAGTTCCTTTTTAAAAACCCTGCTGCAGACCCAGAAACCATTTCTCAGGGTCCCAAAGGAGTTAAGGCTTCCACTGCCAAAAACCCTACCCCCTCTGACAGAGATTCTAGAGCACTGGATAGATGGGGAAAAAAGGTTTTACAGCATGATACTTTGTTTGGTGTTAAGGCAGAAGAAGTGTTAAAGAAAATGGAGGACAAAGCTAAATCTATGCAAACGGTCAAAGATTCTTTACAAGTGCAGCCTCCTAAGTTTAGTAGACTCTGGCCAGCAAAGAATTGGTCCTTTCCTGTGTCAGACCTCAAAGGGGCAGAACCAGACGCCCTAGAGGCAGATCCCAGGCGCAAGGTTCATTCCGCTCAGAACAGTGGGGGGCTTCTACCTCCAAAGTTGGAGAAGACGAATCACAACCATTCAGGAAACAGTCCCAGTCCCAGTGACTTCCCCCTGCCTGCACCAAGCACTTATCTCCTGGCAGCACCCTTAGGGGGGGAAATTAGCACTTTTTTCTCAAAATTGGCACATTATAACCCAGGACAAGTGGGTCTTAAATATTGTGTCACAAGGCTACAAGTTCCATTTCCATACCCTGCCAAAGGCAAATGGCTGGCCAGATCTGCCAAAAAATCAATGGGCAGAGGCACAAAAACAAGTTTCATCCCTCATGGACATGAGGGCCATTCAGCTAGTACCAGAGCAAAAGCAGGGACAAGGATTTTACTCAGGACTGTTCTTGGTACTCAGGGCAAGGCTTGGAGGCCAATACTGGACCTATCCATTTTGAACACATTCCTGGATATACCAAAATTCAAAATGTTGACTTTGCAGCAGCTTCTGCCCATGCTGGGCAAGAACGCTTGGCTTGTGACTTTAGACCTAAAGGAGGCATACCTGCATGTCCCAGTCAGACAGATCTGCAGAAGATACCTCAGATTCAAGTCTGGCTCGATGCATTACCAATTCTCTGCACTGCCCTTTGGCTTCTCTACTGCGCCCAGGGTCTTTACAAAGTGCCTGGCACCAGTAATTGCATTTTGCAGACAAAGAGGAATACAAATATATCCTTACTTGGACTGTCTAATTCAAGCCGAGAATAAGGATATTCTTCTACAGCATCTGGCATTTGTGAAAAGACTTCTAACATGCCTATGGTACACAGTCAACGAAAAGAAATCAAAACTAGTACACTCTCAAGAGATAATATTCCTGAGTGCAAGCTTAAATACAACTGTTCAGATGGCTTATCTCACGCCAGACAAACAAAGGCAACTGACTACCTATTTCAAAATGTTGGCAACAAAGGCCCAGTTATCTGCAAGAAGAATTCTGCAGGTTTTGGGCTTCATGGCATCCTGCATCCTACTAATTCCATATGCAAGACTGCATATGATGAAACTTCAATGGTACCTAAAAAGTGTTTGGACTCAACATTGCCACTGCCTGGAAACTATGATTACTCTCATTCCCTGCCTGCAAGAGGAGTTTCGATGGTGGGCAAAGGCTTGTCACCAAAACAAGAGACAGCCATTCACATTAACCCAGCCAGGCAAATACTAACAACGGATGCAGCAGATTATGCCTGGGTGGCCCACATGGCAGGAAGATGCATTCGGGGCACATGGACCTCAAACCAAATGCATCTACTTGTCGATCAAAAAGAGATGCTAGCAGTTCAAAATGCCCTGACAGCCTTCAAGGACCTACTTCATCCAGGACAACTACTGATAAAGACGGACAACACCACGGTCATGTGGTATATAAACAAGAAGGGGGGCACACATTCTTACCCCCTTTGCAGACTAGCCATGACTTTGTGGGACACAGCATTTACTTACCAAGTACATCTGCAGGCACAATTCCTTCCAGGAAGGAAAAATACTCTGGCAGACGAACTAAGCAGAAACCTCATGGATCCCCACGAGTGGCACCTGGATCCACAAGCCTTCAGCATGATAACAAAGGAATGGGAATGCCCAGACATGGATCTGTTTGCCTCCCCTCACAACTACCAACTAAAAAGATTCTGCACAAGGATTTATCACAGACAAGCATGGAAAGTGGACGCCCTATCTTTCAGCTGGAAAAAACCTATCAGTATATGCATTCCCCCCCCCCCCCTCTACCTCTCCTCCCCAAGGTACTCCTAAAGGTTAGACAGGAGAAGCCAAAGATGATACTGATTGCCCCAGACTGGCCCCGCCAGTACTGGTACCCAATACTAAGGAGCTTGTCACAATGCCCAGATTGGACCTTACCTCAGATACCTCATCTACTGTCCCAGCAAAACATTTGGATCCTGCACAGCCAACTTAGGACTTTAAACCTGGCAGCATGGCGGATAATGTAGTCATACAAAGCACACCTCTCAGTAAAGCTGTGATGGATGTCATTTTGGAGGCCAGAAGGCCTAGTACTAGAAAATCTTATGCTGGAAAATGGAAGAGATTCTGTGCTTGGAACCAGGCACAAGGAACTGATGCAGCTGTGCCAAATATTCCTCAGATTTTGCAATACTTAACTGAGATGCTGGACAAAGGTCTATCCTTTTCATCTATTAAAATTCATGCCTCTGCCATTTCGGCTTATTACAATACAGAGCCACCAGTCTTTTCTCGATCCTTATTAAAACAGTACCTCAGAGGAGCCAGAAATTTAAGGCCTCCAAGGAGATCACCAGTGCCTTGCATGGGACCTCAACTGTGTCTTGAAAAACGCAGCCTGCCTCCTTTTGAGCCAGCTGCTACTGCTGATATAAAGTTTTTATCTTTGAAAACAGCTCTGCTCCTGGCAATAACTTCTGCAAGACGAGTTTCAGAGCTTCAGGCACTCATGGCTGTGGAACCTTTTATCATTTTTTATCCAGACAGGGTCTCTCTGAGGACAAACCCAACATTTATTCCTAAGGTGGTGTCCAGTGTGGCTCTTAACCAAACTATTCATCTGCCAACTTTTTATCCAAATCCACAGAACAAGGGGGAGAGAATTCTGCATTCTTTGGACATGCACAGACAGCTTAGATTCTGCTTGGACAGAACCAAAGTTTTCAGAAAGACAGAACAATTACTAGTGACATATGCTGCAGGATCACAAGGACAGGCTATCTCAACGCAGACTATTTCAAAGTGGATAGGCTACTGCATTCATTTCTGCTACTTACACCATGGCAAGCCAGTACCTAAGGGCATTAGGCCACATTCAACCAGAGCTGCAGCCGCTTCAGCAGCCTTTCTCAGGGGAGTACCAACCAAGGACATTTTAGAGGCTGCTACTTGGAGTTCAGTGCACACCTTTACAAAGCACTATCATCTGCCACTGTACTCTAAATCCAGGGCAGGCTTTGCCACTACAGTTCTGCAGGGCTTCATAGCCACTCCTAATGCTGTTAAGCTCCAGCCTCCCATCCATAGCTTTGGGACTCTACCCAAATGTAATGACTGCAACAGTGAAACACGAAGAACATAGTAAGGTTGTGTACACTTACCATAAATGTAGATGTTCGAGTGTATTCACTGTTGCAGTCCAGGTTACCCACCCGCCATACCCCCTTTTCTTCTGATGGAACCCATCTTTCCTTCTCTGATTTATACAACCTATGTGGTGTACTTGCTTGTAGGTGAAGGTAAAGTTTATATTGGTGCATGTATTTATATGTATATAAATTTTGGCTACCCTCTTAGGGGGCACCTGACATCTGGGGCAAGAAAAACTTAAGAAAATGGCGTCAGCCGCATCTTTTATACCCCTGATGACCTGACGTCAGGGAAGGGGCGACAGCAGCTGACGCAGGACCCAGGACTTTGGAATTCAGACCGACTGAGGGCAACCTGCCAGCAGGATTACCCAAATGTAATGACTGCAACAGTGAATACACTCTAACATCTACATTTATGGTAAGTGTACACAACTGTACTATATAATGGCACATCTTTGAAATGTAAACTCTAGTTTCAGGACACCATCCATCCCTCCCTTTTCTTCTTTAGTCCCCACCCTACCCAAAGATGTGTATGTTGTAAATAAAAATGTGACCCAGTGCTTTATATCAAGGACCACATGTTAGGAATGAAGTTGAGGGCTACTGCATAGCCTTGCCTAATTGCAAAAGGGTCATAGTGCATAGGAGGAATGCCCTATAAGCCCTGTATCCCGTGCTTTTGCATCCTAAAAATGCATCTCTGTGGTGTGTACCTATCCTAAATGCTTTCCTCTGAAAGAGGGATAAAGCTTATTTTGTCAGCATCCCCCAATGTGGAGCCCCTGTCCTTGGTGAAACTAAGCCATTGTGCCCTGTAGCAGTTTGGTTATTTAGTGAGTTGTGTGTTTCATCAATGTAGCCTCATCAATGGGAGATGGTCATCATCAATTTTTTTTCTTTTTTAAGCTATCATGCATGTTGTCAGACAGAGTTCTCTCCTTAACTTTCTGTCCCTGCACTGCTCTGATCTGTTGGCTATCTAGGTAATTGGTCTCTTGCTGGGTAACTTATTCAGCTTCCTGTTATGCATAACTGCTACCACTATCCTCTTTAAGTTAGGAACGAGTCAAAGCAAAGCTGAGTAAGCAGATTTCATAATGTACTGTGCATTAAAAGATTTACTTAACAGATGTTCCATTCTTAACTATGGAACTGTCCACCAAAAGCTGCCTTCTACCTGCATGATATTCTGTTGTAGATCTTTGTGTATTCCTTGCAAGTGTTTCAGTCACTGTTCTTTTTCTATTAGTGCTTCCACAGTGGAACTGCAGTACAGAAAAAAATGACCCTTTGTTGTGGAGCTGCTTTGCTGAGATGGTGTGCCACAGTCTTACTGTCATTATCTAGCCAATGCTCGTACCCCCCTTTCCTTGGCAGCCGCTGAATAAAGTTATTTATGCATACATACATATGTGTGTAGAGATATGTGTGTGTGTGTGTGTGTGTGTGTGTGTGTGTGTGTGTGTGTGTGTGTGTGTGTGTGTCTATAGATATATATAGATACATGTGTGTGTGTGTATATATATATATATATATATATATATATTTATATACACACACACACACACACACACACACACACACACAGATATATATGCATACACCGCCAGTGTGTGAAAAGCGGTATTCTATGCAATGCCTAGGCAATGTATACAGTGCCAAAAATGGGATGTCAAACTATGAAATACATCATATTTCATACATTTCTTAGGCATTCTGTACAATGCAAAAAGGCAAGCCGACAAGAGTATAGAAAAAGCTTATTCCTGCCAGAACGCTTCCGCCAGTGGCACCTGAGTCTTTGTCCACCCGTGTGGAAGCACGTGTGCTTGCTGTGCCGTCACAGAGACTGGTCCATACTGTGCTGGGTGAAGACGAGAGAAGAGAGTGTAGTGTACAGGCAAGAATCACGACATGCTGACATGCGAGAACGGTTTTACAAAGAACGGTCTCAAGTGCGAGCCAACACTGCTAAAAAACGTTTTTCTAACAGAAGCACTTACGAAATGTTTGTAAATGATTTAAAAAAGGCTAAAACGACTACTAAGAAGGAACCACGGGACTATTGGCTGCTGAAACAGTACGATGTGATGGTGGTAGAGAACAGAAGTAAGTTGATTTATCCTGTTAAAGAAGGCATCAGTGCTATCCAGTTTTATATCCGTGACTCTGAGTTATTTGACGTACTTCATGTTGCTCATTTGGCCATTGGCCATGGAGGACGGGACAGAATGTTGAAAGAAATTTCACCCAAGTACAAGAACATTACTCGTCATGATATTGAACTGTATATTCACCTATGAGCCATACCAGAAGAAACAAGGTGTCAAAAAAGGCTTTGTGGTAAAGCCTATATTTTTTTCTGACTTCAGTTCCTATTGTCAGGTGGAGCTAATCAATTTTCAGTCGCATCTTGACAGGGAATACAAGTTTATAATGGTGTACCAAGATCATCTCACCAAGTTTGTGGTTCTCAGGGCTCTGAGATCAACAACAGTGGAAGAAGTAGCTTACAAACCCGACAGACATATTTACGTTGCTTGGATTACCATCGATTTTACAGTCCGACAACGGTTAGGAATTTGTGAATTAAGTGGTGCGCAGCCTGAAGGAGTACTGGCCGACTTTGAGGATTGTCCATGGGAAGCCGCACTCACAAAGCCCGGGTAGTTTCGAATGAGCTAACCAAGTTTGACGGACCCACACAGTCTATCAGTTTTTGCTATGCCTGAAGCCACTTATCACTGTGTATGTTTAATTATTGCTAGATTGATTATTGCTAGATCTTGATATGCCACTACCTCACTATATGCTGCTAATATTGTAACAATACAATATGCTTAAGATCAGGCCTTGCTCACTGATTACTGGTATTACTGAACTTTTGTAACCTATAAGTTGTCTATCAGCTTAAAAGATATTTACCAGAATGTGGGGATTTCAAAGAGGAACTATATCGCACGTTTGTGCGCTAACTGTTCTTTGAAAAAGGAAAGTAAGGCACAAGACCAGACATTACAAGACTTGTTTACAACTTAGGAAATGAAATATTCCATAATATTCCATCAACTCCTGATGAGCTTGTGATCAATGACCCTGTTGTTTGTTCAAGACTATAAAAGCTCAAAGGCTAAAATGGAAATCATCATCATCCGGATTTGATCCCAGCACCAGCCTGAGCTGAGCTTAGAGACATTTTGCCAGTTTCGGCCTTGCCTTGACTGAACAGATAGCTGCACTGGATAGGATTGAAGTCTCCTTATCAGTGGCAAAGATGATTTTGTTTATGCATATGCTTGTAAGTACATGATCTATTAGTTTTTCTGTTTATTTAGTATCAGTTTTGCTGTTTATTTAGTAAGTTTTTGTTTAATAAATTGTTAAGTTTGAGCCTTGGTGTCTTGTCATTTCTAATCCTGTATTAACCTCAGATCTTAATGTAACGGACTAGTTCACCAAGACATCGAAAATATGCTGTCTACTTGGATGCAACATAAAAAAAAAATGATCGCTGGAGTGAGGGAATACGGTTTGTCCAACTTATGAAAAACATGGCCTTTCATTCTGGGAATCTGAGAACACCATACAAAGCTC